>NC_041215.1:55237243-55238495 GCF_002837175.3 Physeter macrocephalus
AAGAATGTGTATTCTGTTGTTTTTGGATGGAATGTCCTATAAATATCCATTAAGTCCATCTTGTGTAATGTATCATTTAAAGCTTGTGTTTCCTTATTTATTTTCATTTTGGATGATCTGTCCATTGGTGAAAGTGGGGTGTTAAAGTCCCCTACTATGATTGTGTTACTGTCGATTTCCCCTTTTATGGCTGTCAGTATTTGCCTTATGTATTGAGGTGCTCCTATGTTGGGTGCATAAATATTTACAATTGTTATATCTTCTTCTTGGATCGACCCCTTGATCATTATGTAGTATCCTTCTTTGTCTCTTGTAATAGTCCTTTTTTCAAAGTCTTTTTTGTCTGATATGAGAATTGCTACTCCAGCTTTCTTTTGATTTCCATTTGCATGGAATATCTTTTTCCATCCTCTCACTTTCTGTCTGTATTTGTCACTAGGTCTGAAGTGGGTCTCTTGTAGACAGCATATATATGTGTCTTGCTTTTGTATCCATTCAGCCAGTCTGTGTCTTTTGGTGGGAACATTTAATCCATTTACATTTAAGGTAATTATTGATATGTATGTTCCTATTACTGTTTTCTTAATTGTTTTGCGTTTGTTATTGTAGATCTTTTCCTTCTCCTGTGTTACTTGCCTAGAGAAATTCCTTTAGCATTTGTTGTAAAGCTGGTTTGGTGGTGCTGAACTCTCTCAGTTTTTGCTTCTCTGTAAAGGTTTTAATTTCTCCATCAAATCTGAATGAGATCCTTGCTGGGTAGAGTAATCTTGGTTGTAGGTTTTTCTCCTTCATCACTTTAAATATGTCCTGCCACTCCCTTCTGGCTTGGAGAGTTTCTGCTGAAAGATCCGATGTTAACCTTATGGGGATTCCTTTGTGTGTTATTTGTTGTTTTTCCCTTGCTGCTTTTAATATGTTTTCTTTGTATTTAAGTTTTGACAGTTTGATTATTATGTGTCTTGGCGTGTTTATCCTTGGGTTTATCCTGTATGGGACTCTCTGTGCTTCCTGGACTTGATTGACTATTTCCTTTCCTATATTAGGGAAGTTTTCAACTATAATCTCTTCAAATATTTTCTCAGTCCCTTTCTTTTTCTCTTCTTCTTCTGGGACCCCTATAATTCGAATGTTGGTGCATTTAATGTTGTCCCAGAGGTCTCTGAGACTGTCCTCAGTTCTTTTCATTCTTTTTTCTTTATTCTGCTCTGCAGTAGTTATTTCCACTATTGTATCTTCCAGGTCACTTATCCGT
>NC_041215.1:55238505-55254629 GCF_002837175.3 Physeter macrocephalus
TGTCTGGGATTCTGTGCTTCCTGGACTTGATTAACTATGTCCTTTCCCATATTAGGGAAGTTTTCAACTATAATCTCTTCAATTATTTTCTCAGTCCCTTTCTTTATCTCTTCTTCTTTTGGGACTCCTATAATTTGAATGTTGGTGCGTGTAATATTGTCCCAGAGGTCTCTGAGACTGTCTTCAATTCTTTTCATTCTTTTTTCTTTATTCTGCTCTGCAGTAGTTATTTCCACTATTTTATCTTCCAGGTTACTTATCCATTCTTCTGCCTCAGTTATTCTGCTACTGAGCCCATCTAGAGTATTTTTCATTTCATTTATTGTGTTGCTCATCGTTGCTTGCTTCCTCTTTATTTCTTCTAGGTCCTTGTTAACTGTTTCTTGCAATTTGTCTATTCTATTTCCAAGATTTTGAATCATCTTTACTATCATTATTCTGAATTCTTTTTCAGGTAGACTGCCTATTTCCTCTTCATTTGTTAGGTCTGGTGTGATTTTATCTTGCTCCTTCATCTGCTGTGTGTTTTTCTGTCTTCTCATTTTGCTTATCTTACTGTGTTTGGGGTCTCCTTTTTGCCTGCTGCAGGTTGGTAGTTCCCGTTGTTTTTAGTGTCTGTTCCCAGTGGCTAAAGTTGGTTCAGTGGGTTGTGTAGGCTTCCTGGTGGAGGGTACTAGTGCCTGTGTTCTGGTTGGGGGGGGGTGTGCTCCTGTCTTGCTAGTTGTTTGTTGTACAGTGTCCAGCACTGTAGCTTGCTGGTTGTTGGGGAAGCTGGGTGTTGGTGTTGAGATGGAGATCTCTGGGAGATTTTCGCCATTTGATATTACGTGGAGCTGGGAGGTCTCTTGTGGACCAGTGTCCTGAAGTTGGCTCTCCCACCTCAGAGGCACAGCACTGACTCCTGGCTGCAGCACCAAGAGCCTTTCATCCACGTGGCTGATACAAGGTGGCCATCCCTGGTTTCACATCAACATGATCTCAGGCACAAACCTCCTTGTTTTTCCATTTTGTTTTTAAGTTACTTGTTGAAGCAACCGGCCCGTGGTCCCCGGGCCTGTCGCGGCTTCGTCTGCCGCAGCCCCTCCAGAGCCAGCAGCCTCGGTGAGGCCGCCCTCCCCTCGGGCTCCGGGGCAGTTCCGTGACGGTGGAGGGAAGAGACCCCAAGCTGGGAGTTCCAGCTGTGCGGAAACACGGGCTCCGTTCTCTACATTCATTCTTAAAGTTTTTAGATGGTCTGGGAGAAAGGTAAATACATATGTGGCTTTTTTGCTAATTTGTGGATCTACTAAATTTTTTTAAACTTTTTATTTTATATTGGAGTATAGCCGATTAACAATGTTGTGATAGTTTCAGGTGCACAGCAAAGCGACTCAACCATACATATACATGTGTTCATTTTCCCCCAGACTCCCCTCCCATCCAGGCTGCCACATAACATTGAGCAGAGCTCCCTGTGCTATATAGTAGGTCCTTGTTGGTTATTCTTTTTAAATATAGCAGTGTGTACATGTCAATCCCAAACTCCCTGAGTATCCCTTCCCTTCACCCTTCCCCCCTAGTAACCATAAGTTCATTCTCTAAGTCTGTGAGTCCGTTTCTGTTTTGTAAATATGTTCATTTGTATCATTTCTGTTTTGGATCTACTAAATTTTAAAGTAAACAAGAATTATGAAGTAAGGAGAAAATGCTTAAAAGAAAACAAAAAATTCAAAAGTATTACATATTATAATTACAACTCTGTAAAGATACAACTATTTAAACATTAAAAATGTTAGAAGGAAATGTAGTGAAATCCTGAATGATTTGTATTAGGGTGCTAAAATTAGGGCCGTTTTTTCCCTTTCTTCTAGATTCCAATATTTCTGTAATATGGTTGTTACTTTTATGATGAGAAGAATAAATATGTTTTTACAAAATTCAATAAAAGAAGCTAGGATTAAATATAGAAAAGCATTTGCTGCTTCTAATTATGGCAAATATTTCAAAGGCACTTATATCAAATGTAAGGATAATTCAAGTACCCAGAAGACCATACTTCCTTTAGAGTATGTATCAGTGTAAGAAGCAGCTCATGGCTCATAGAGTCAGAGTTCTAGGCAATGTAAAAGCGGTTAAATAAATGTTAACTTGTTTGTTGTCTCCAAACCTTTGCGTTCCCCCAAACACCCGAATAAAAACTCTGCGAGGATGGGGTTCTTGTCTTTTTAAATTGTTATATCCCTAGCATTTATAATCGTTCTGGGATATAGTAGTAGCAAAATAAGTATATTTTGAATGAGCAAATAAATAACATATGAGATATGCAGTTAACTCCTAATTAATTATGTTCCAGTGTAAATTACTTATGTTCTCTGTTCCCTTACTGTCTCCCCTGGTTTAAGCTGTAAAACCAGAGGAATATGAAATTTGTCACAAAGATTAAAGATACCTTGAACTATAGAGAATGTATCAACATGGAGCCAAGCAAAATCAACCTTGATAAGCAGTTACATCCCCATTGCTCGTAGCAAAACATCTGGCTCTGAGGAGGAATGAGAGTATAGTTGGCCCTTGGTATCGGCAAGTTCCACATTTGTGGAAGGACCGACTATGGAACTTGAGCATCTGCAGATCCACATCGGGTCCTGGAACCACTCCCATGCAGATACCAAGGGACTGCTGTACGGTTAGCAGGGCAGAGAGGTGATAGGCACATCCCATAAATCCTAATCTGCTTTCCGTAAATGGACCCTGTATTGCAGCACAACCCAAGGCGGCACTCACTCAGAAGCCTTCCCAGGTGGTTCCGTGCATGCTCAGATGACCTGATGCACCCGACTCTGGGTCCACCCCAGAATCATAGCTTTAATCCTTCTGTTTCTTCCACATAGTGCCTACTGCACTGTCACTAATGCTTTTGTGGGGGAATTTCAGGTATCTTAGCACACAAACCATACAAAATATCAGTAACTGCTCATTTTGAAGCTGATTACATTAATTTAGGAGGTAAATCATTTAATATTCCTCATGGCCAGTATACTCATTTCCTTGTATTCGTTAGTGTGATACTATGTAAATAATTTTTAGACTCTTCTGAATCTTTCTGCTTTCTTTTGTTCTGTAGCCTCATTCTTTTTGGTTGCTGTGTCCTTCCATGCTTCTTTCCTCTTTAAGGAAATATCTTGCCCTTCTTGTGCAAAACCAGAGGCATTTTTCATGGATCCTTTAGACTTTGTGAAAGTATAATTTCCTTTCTCTAGTCCCACACCTGTATAGTTTTAGGCTGAAACTGCTCCCTCCAGAACCACTGGAATGTTTATATGACAGGATCTCTCATTATGAAACCCGAATTTTCTGATTCTTGTCACTCATTCAGTGTTTTCTGTGGTACCTTCCCTTTCGTAGAGCACATATCCATCTCTCTGTCAAGCTTCCTTCAAGTCTCTTTATTCCTTTAGACTCTCACAGGTTCTCTAAACTCCTCAGGGTCTTTGCCATTTTCCCAGGACCACCAGCATCTCATTGTTGATTGTTGTTCATCTCAGATGGTCATATTTCCCATTATTCATCTTTTGGCCTTTCTGTGTCTTCTCTGATTGACATTAGCTCATTCATTCACTTATTCATTCAACAGATATTTACTGAGTCACTACCATGCACCAGAGCTGTGCTGGGTATTAGGGTGAGTGGTAAAAGAAACAAACATGGTCCGAAACCTTACAGAGTTTTCTGTCCAGTTGAAGGATTAAACATTAACCTCATACTTATACAATTGTTATACTTGCATTCCTTAATCTGCATGTGATTTCAGGGGAAGTAGGTTTTTATTACAGAACCGTCTTGTGCGTTTGCAACCCACAAAGGAATAAGATAATCTTACCTTTTTGCTGGTAGCCTCGGCATAATTTCAGGACCATTTGGCATGTTTCCAACAAAATGAGTAAGTTATCCCCTATAAAAATCTTGTTAATAATTGTAACCTATGTTCTTCCTGGCCACTTAGGCATGATTTCCTATGATTCTCACAACAAATTTATGAAGAAATGGGCACAAAGAAGTCAATGGCCATAGTTATTCAGGCACTATGTGAGAGAGTGGAGGTTCAAATCCAAGTCTGTTCAGTCCCAGAATCTGAACTCTGTTATTGCTCATATTTGCTGATTTCCACCACAAGTGAAATTAAAAGTCAAATGTATAAAATTTATGTTGCCCCTTAGCTCTTACTAACCATCCAGTATATCTGCTCTGTAATATGTTAAGGAATTTTGTTTCAAAAATCAAGATATAACCATATTCACAAAGCCACTTTTTGGTTGGTTGATTTTGATTATGAAAGAGATTATGACTTTTGAAACATTGGGAAATACTCTCAAGTGGAAAATATTTTTGTAAAAGGACTGATTGCATGTTAGTATTATTTATGATTTTAAATCAACCTCTGCTTGATTGAGAGTCACTAAACATACTTTGTTAAAAATTTTTTAAATGAGAAGATGGAAAGATATCATACATGCTTCCCCCAAGTATATTTTGTATATTTTTCACTTTATAATAGTCACTTAACATATTTCACCCCAAAATTAGATATAGAGCATCCCAGTCAAGGCCCTGTATTCCACCATACCCTTATTGAAATATTTCTCTTTTTATCCATTGTTTATATCATTTATAAAAAATATTTTTTAATCCTTCACATTTTCTCTATCAGGAAACTTTTTTCTGCTAGATAAAGATTGCACAAAAAAATTGAAAACCTGGCTTAGAAATACTATATAAAGTCTTTTTTTGCCTGTTTGCAATTTAATACTTAGTTTCATTTTATAGAATACAGATTTATGTAGTACTTAAAAGCATTGGACTTGAAGTCAAATAACAAGATCTCTGCCTCGTTTTGCCATTAATATTGGGCAAATCACTTAACTAACGTTTTCCATGCTTCTCTTCTCATATAAGATGCCACCAACTCCCTGTGACATGCCTAACTGAAGCTTCATCTTTATTTTGGGATTATAAAATTCACCCAACTAGAATTTAAAATATTCCCCAAACAAGGACATATAAAACAAAAGATACTATATTATAATAGCCATTGAATAAATAAAACAATTTTGACAGATCTTAGTTAATATTTTCCCTTATTTTCTACCTCTTAAAATATAACTTTTTAAAATATTTAAATATTTCAGTATAATGTTTGTTGATTTCCAAGTCATTATTTCAGTATGTATAAATTTTTCATCATGTTACATTGATCTTTCAGTGGAAACTTGGGCCTGTTAAAGTCTTTGTCTCAGATTAAAAAACAATGTCTTTAATAGGCTGTGTTTTTTGTTCTGTTTTTTAGAACCAAGCGATTAACCTTCACTGTGTAAATATATACTTTTAAGAGTGATTCAAGCTTACCCTATATTGGCTCATCTTCTTTAAGAAAAAATTGTCTTCACCTTAAAAAAAATAAATCACATGAATTCTTTGGAAGAAAGCCATTATGTAAATACAGGTTATCTTGTTACTATTTATAGAATATTTTTGCCATTTAGTGGTGGCTGATTTTTTTTCCCCCCCTGAGGCCTTTTTCTCTCATTCTCAAACAATCCACTCCCCTATCCTCCATCTCCAACTAATAGCATTTTCTTGTTGCCATCATTTTTCCTTATCTATTTGGTTGAGAATTGACACTGTTAATGACTGGATTTTTAAAGAGTTGTAGTAAACATTTTTGATTGTCTTTAAATTTGTTCTTTTTTTTCTAATATAACATTTTTGTCTTTTTTCAAAATATTTGGCTAATGGCTTCCATTGTATTTGATTATGGAATTTGATGGGGAGATCTGTGAAAGAGAAAAAACATAGAAGGAGTACATATTTTATAACTGTAAACCAATACTTTCAGAAGAGTAACAGCATTTCTTTTCCTACCAATGGCACAGGATGTGGCAGGCCAAGAGAAGCCTGGGACCAAAGCTGATTTAGGCTGATAAGAGGTGACAGATAATGAGGGTTTCTGCAAACACAGAGCTTCAAGCAGAAAATTAGCTACCCTGGAGAGAATATAAATTCTCAAATAATAGAAGGTGGAGTCTAATTTTAAGTCAGAGAAGCCCCTGAAAGCAGAAGTGAGTAGGTTCCAGCTACTAAGAAGCTGGCAGAAAAGGGATCAGTAGGAAGGAGGGAGAAGGAAACACTAGGCAGATTGACCCAGGGATGGATCCTCTGTGTCACAAAAATGTATTTGGTCTGAGTAGCCAACACAGCAGGTCCTGACCACTGAAACAAGGGCAGGGTTAAGAAACACTGTCCAGTTTGAGGGCATTTCTGCTTGCGTGTGAGGAAACAAGGAATGGCTGGTTTTCTTGGCAGCCAGTGTAAAGCAAGATTTCCCACATCACTGTTATAATTATTATAGTAATTATTGTTGATTGTGGCAGAGAAGCTAATCTAAATCTCATATTTTGAATAATGCCATTTTCTAACATCCAGTCCAAGAGAAACTGTTGTTATTACCTCAGCCTTTGAAACCTTTGCAAGATTCCTTGGACACTAGAACAATTTCTGATATCCAGGGCTTTTAAAAGCTTTTTGGCTATTGTCACATAGTCTTTAGCTAGTTAGGAAGCCCCCCCAAATTTTCTTTTTTAAAGGTGACCATGGATCACGTTGAGAGAGTAACATTTGCAGATACTGATACGTGTCCATAGTCCCTTATCTATAATTCTGAACTTTAAAAAGTTCAGAGGGGGGAGGGAGGGAACTCACACTTTTTAAATAAAAATTAAGTAAAAGTGTATTTAGTTAAGGCAGCAAAATCTGACTTGAACTTAACTCAGTTGGTCGCAAATCCAGAACTGAGTTTATGTGAGGCTCTTTGTAGGCTTTATGTTTCCCATATGTGAATACTACTATATTTTACTGCAGAAATATTTATGTGTTTGATTCTCAGGTGCTGCCTCAGTCACCTCTGGGGATGTCACATCATATATACTATATGCACTATATTACCTTTCTAAAATTAAAAAAAAAAATACATATATATCAGTGCTGAAATTCTGCTAGTCCCAGTGGTTTTGAGTGAGAGGTATTGTGTCTGTTAGTAGTTTTAGTCATGTGACCCTGGGGTCACATACTTAGTAATTGTTAACTATGATAGGCCTCATCATCCTGAAGAGAGTAATACAGGCAGTCTGTAATTTGTATATCAGTTTTTTCACTCAGAATCTGTTTATCATAGAAATGCTGTTTTACCTGGTGGTTATGCTTGGTGGTATTATGTCCTTTTAATCAATCCATAGTGTATTTAAGGCATAATATTAGCAGTGTTTCTATAGAAAATATTTTTAAATTGTACCTATCTCCTTTACTCCATCTTGGCCAGTCCTCAAACATAAACACACCCCTACTGCAGCCTTCTTGTGACTTCTGAGTCTCACTTATCCCATCATGCAATGAGAGTAGCAATTCCAACAGGCCCAGACCATTGCTAAAGGCTCCTTTAACCAACAGGATGCAGGGTGGAGATGGAGTTGTTTTTGCTTCTTCTGGCTTCCCTATCATTCTTTTCACCTTTAGACTCTAGAAACTGCTTTGCCTAATCCTTTTCCATTTATACCATCTGTAATTCTCATGTTTATTTGGAAGTAATGCGACTGTTTTCCCTTCTTTCTTATGTACCACTTTACCTTTGCCTTTAATTTTGAACTATCCACTTAACTCTTCTCTGTCTTTCAATTTTCCTTTCATAAAAAAGTTTTTATTCAAAACTACGTGATAGGTGAGCTATTAAGTAACTGACACCAGGAAGAAAGAATATTAGGGCACTACTACTGAGAAGTTAGAAAAGCTAGAAGCATGGCTTCTTGTCCATCATGACCTTTTATTTTCTTGCAGATTATTAGTTTATATGACAAGTCAGTTTCCTAAGGAATACACCCATTAGTACCTTTTCCTATAAATGATTTCCCAATTTCACTCTGTCTTGTATGTATACACATAATGTACATATTGGTACACTGCTTTTAAACAAATATCCTAGAAACTATCCATGCAGACAAGTATCTTTTCTTAGAAAGTAATCATATGCGAGGCTATGTACTTATTTCAGTGCTGTTGCTTTGCGTAAATACTTTTGGAACTCCTTAGGTTGTCTAAACAGTATGACATCATTTTGAATGTATGACATCATTTTGAATGTTATCTGTATTATCAGTCTTTTTTTTTTTTTTTTTTTCTCTTTGCAGTACGCGGGCCTCTCATGTTGTGGCCTCTAGCGTTGCGGAGCACAGGCTCCAGACGCGCAGGCTCAGTGGCCATGGCTCACGGGCCCAGCCGCTCCGCGGCATGTGGGATCTTCCCGGACCGGGGCACGAACCCGTGTCCCCTGCATCGGCAGGCAGACTCTCAACCACTGCGCCACCAGGGAAGCCCTATCAGTCATTTTTTGAGGGCTAAGTTTGAATTAACAAGCAACTGTCTTTCTGAGTAATGTCTAATAAGCAAAGTTTTGTTTTTGTGCTTTGTTTCTTGGTCAAAAACAAGTGAAAGTTTAAAATCAGTAGAATTCTGTTGGGCTTTTAAATAGATTCTTACAGTAGTTCTAGAAGAGAAGGTTCAAAGCTGTTCGGAACAATGTAGCCCTGTAATCCTATACTTTGTTTTTTGGGGTTTTTTGGCCGCACCCTGTGGCATGTGGGATCTGAGTTCCCCAACTAGGGATCTAGGGATCAAACCCATGCCCCCTGCAGTGGGAGCATGGAGTTTTAACCACTGGACCGTGAGGGAAGTCCCTGTAATCCTGTACTTTGAATAGAGCAACATTTATTTGGTGTATAGGTTTTTGTATGTTGATTTAAAGTACATGCTATTCTTAGGTTTATTATTTTGTAACATCTAAACATTCAGATACAAACACTAAATGATATGGGATTATTAGGAAGTTGAAGCTATGGAAATTCAGATACAAAAGAAAGAGTTTTCTTGAAAACTTAGCATGTTTCAATTCTTCTTTCATTGCTTTGATCTGATGAATTTATCTGGAAGAGCAGAAGAGACTGATCTGGAATAACATTTTATGAAGTACCCACAAAATAATGGGTAATTACTGGGTATTATATATTCATTATCTTGCTTAATCTTCATAACAGTTTTGGAGATACTTACTCTGTTCCCTTTTATAGATGAGGAAATTGAGATCCAGAGAACTGAAGATTTTACCATGTCCTAGATCACATGGCTAATAGGTAACAGAGCCTTCTGAGCTTCTGACTTTTGTTTTTAGCCCTAAATTTTTTAGACCATGCCTAGTATCCTTTGACCAATTAGTGGTATATTCTATTATTATATAGTGAGACAGTGAGACCTTTTCTTACAGATACAATGCCATCAGATTAATTACAGTATTTATTATTTGTACTCCAATGGCAGAATTTTTCAGTATGGTGTATTGGAGGTCTTCGCTTACAGAAAACTCTCCAAACTATTTACCTCATCCCAAATGATACTGTGTGATTCACTTGGCCCCTGAGTATCTACCCTCATTTGCAATCCAAATTAAACCTATTTCTTGACATACCAAACTTGTTTCTCCTTCAGGACATTTATACAAGTTGTTGCCTCTACCTAGAATGTTCTTCTCTCAGTCTTTCCATAGGTGGCTCTTGTTAGTCAGATCTCAGCTTAAATGTTAACTCCTTAGAAAAGTCTTCTCCAACCACGACCAAATCTAAAGAAATCACTCAAGTCACATTACCTTGTTTTAATTCTGTTTATGGCACTTACTACTATCCTGTATTTTTCTGTTTATTTATGTATTTATTGTCCCCCTAACTAATAGAATGTAAGCTCCATGAGAGCAGGAACCTTGTCTATCTTGTTCACCACTTAATCACCAGAACCTTAAACAGCCTAGCCAAGAAATAGCTGTAGAAATAATGAATGAATTGTGTCTAGAAAATATAACAGATTATTCAGATTACAGAAAACTAGGAATAATATAGATTTAGAGCTATCTGGACCAGTGGTTCTTATAGCCTGCTAAAATAACCTGGCTAGCAGCATCAGCATCACCTGGGACTTTGATAGAAAAGCAAATTCCAAGGACCTACCCAAGACCTATTGAATCAGAAACTCTGGAGGTGGGACCTCGCAGTCTCTTTTTTATTAAAACAGAGACCATCTGCTCCAAACAGTAATTAAATTTTTAATAAGTTGCAGACAAAGCTTGATCAAAGAAGTGCATTGGCATTCTAAGGATTAGTATAATCTAGTATCTCCTATAGATCTTAGAAGGAAAATTAAGTACAGAGCCCTGTATTTGAAGCCCATTGCTCTAAACTGAAGGTTTACTCAGGGACATTAAAATATTTTCACAGTCCCACTTAAATTTTATCTGTCTTGAAATATTGATTTTTACTGTCATTTTCATATGTACCCATTAAGTAGTGTTCAGCTAAGTTTAGTGGTATGAGTACGTATAAAGTAGTTCAAAAAAAAGAATGAATCCAGAATGGCATCTGCATTGATATTTTGAGATATTGATGTTTTTTCTATCAGGCACAGTACCAAAGCCTTATCTTTTTTGATCTAGAAGAGAATATTGTAAAAAATAATATGCTTAATTTTCTAAAAGTCTAACCATTTTTGAAGAGGGAGAAATGTATTGTAACTTATGGAATGGCAGCCACAAGCCAGGTGCATACAAGTATCAGAGCTAATAGGTATAGAATCTGCTATTCAGAGAGTAAGATAAGTGACTTGACCAAAATTCCATGGGTACTATGCCAGAGACAGGCTTCAAACCTAAGTGTGTCTATTTCCAAAGCCAGTGCTTTTTCTACCATTGGATGCTGCCTCATAACGCCAGTGTAAAAGACCACGTGGATCATCTTAAAACATTACTGGAAGCTAGCAGGGTATAAATAATAAATGAAAAATAAAATTACCACAAGTTATACTCTTTCTTCACTAAATATAGTTAAAAGGTTAACATTACTCTCAGCATATGCCTAATCACTTGAAAATTTTGGATCACAATTAAGAAATCCAGATTCAGCAACTCTTTTTAACAGGTGGGAAAATGTTGTTTGTCATAGAAATGTTCATTTTTAAATTCTTGAAAGAACACAGTGAATATTAAGATAACATTATTTAAAGAAGTGTTTGAGAGTGGACAAATTTCCCCATACTCTGTTGCTTTAGAAATTAAAACTACTTCCTTATGTTATTTTTACATTAGATCTTGAAGGGAATACAAAATTAAATGTAATTGCTGGGAAATGATTTATAGTTGACCGCCTGTCATATTTTATATTATTGGTTGCATTATTTAATCCCTTTAATACATATACAATCTGTATGTAAGTAAAAAGTACACTTGATTTATTTAGTATTAAAGTGCTTTAGTAATATAGGGTGTATTTTAAGGAAATACTTTCATTTGAAGACTTTATTTTCAGGTGCTTAAAATTTATTCCTTTCTTATTAAAGGTGGGAACATTTAATAATTAGATTTAACATTTATAAAGTGTTTTGAGAGTGTGTAAAATAGTATAAATACAAATTACTGTGAGCAATATATGTCTCCATGCATAATACTCATTTTTAAATTAATTCCATTAATTTGAGTTAGATTATTTTTGAAGTATTCTTGCTACATTCAACAGAGTTGGAAAAAAAAAAATTTCAGCGTCCGCCTGCCGATGCAGGGGAACCGGGTTTGCGCCCCGGTCTGGGAGGATCCCACATGCCGCGGAGCGGCTGGGCCCGTGAGCCATGGCCGCTGAGCCTGCGCGTCCGGAGCCTGTCCTCCGCAACGGGAGAGGCCACAGCAGAGGGAGGCCCCCATACCACAAAAAAAAAAAAAAAAAAAAATTTCAGAGTGAAGAAGCAGTTTCAGGTGTTTTTCAGTGTTTGCAAGTGTTAAATGTTAATTGGGATCCCTGAGCTATAAAGCCACCATGTGAGGGAGAAGGGAAATTGAAGTACCCTTTTCTTCTTAAAAGAGAATATAGAAAAGTCATTGAAATATTGTTAAGAGTTAAAAGAGCAATATTATCAAATTTTAATTACCCCAGGACAAATTGTATAATCAGTTTAACATTTACACTTTTCCTTTTCTTTCTTTCTTTGATATGCTTTTGACTGTTTAAAAGCTAATTACAAGAGAACAGAGAAGGAAAAGGAAAATGAGGCAGACAGACCATGAACATTTAACCTGGTAATTTGTTAGATGTTCTGGAAAAAATGGGGGGAAAATGGCTGAAAAAGCTATAGAACTATAAAGTATTGTTCTTCCTTATCTTAAAGCAGTGGTTCTCAACTCCTCATGGCACATTGCACAATGTTTGGAGATATTTTTGATTGTCCTCACCTGAGAGTAACAAGATATTACTACTGGCATCTAGTGTGTAGAGGTCAGATATGCTGCACTAAACATCTTACAGTGCACAAGACAGCCCCCAACAACAAAGAGTTAGCCAGTCCAAAAATATCAGTAGTGTTAGGCTGAGAAACTCTGCTGTAAAAAGAGACACACCTCTCTCAAAAATAATATAAATACAGAGAGATTATGCATCAGGCCGTACAACTACTAAATGAAGTGGCCAGAACTTGAACTTGGATCTACTGATGCCAGGCATTGTGCTTTCCTTGGCTCTTACTGTCCTTAGAATCAAAATTTCATTTATCTTTGGAGAATTATGATGGAGTGGAGGAGGAACAAGAGAATCATCAGAGTCAATGCTATGTCTCCATTTCTGTTATGTTCCTCTTAATTGTAGTATAATTGGGTTTATATTTTGTTTTTTTAGATGTCTTATTTATGCAGTTTCTGGTAGTACCCTTTGTTTTGGAATTGATAGCTTCAATTTTTCCCCATTAAAAATTTAATCAATACATACTATCAATGTTTTTTTAATTCAAGGCATCTAGTAAGGCATACCATAAATGTATAAGAATTTTAAGACAAAATTCTAGCTTTGAGGGAAACTACAGTATAAAAGAAAATGAAACCTTTAAAATGTGAGAGAAATTATTTTCAAAAGGTGAGTTGAACAAGGATAGAAACTATCTTTCATCTAAAATTGTTTGCAGGAAACTGCCTAAATGTCCATGAACATGGACATGTTTAGGTGCATGACAATATTTAAATATAAAGGATTATTATGTACTCATTATAAATGATGTTTATGATGAATTTGTAATAACAAAGGTACATCATCATGTTTAGTGAAAAAAATTAAAACAGGATACAAAATATATATAGCTGCTTTTAACTAAAAATAAAAGATATAGAAAAAATACTGGCAGATAAAATATCTGGTATATAGTATTACTTACAAATTCAAACTGGTGGTACTACAGTATTCTACTAAACAAAGTAGGTTATATTGATCCATTCATTCATGTACCAGAATATTTTCTTAATTCCTTATAAGTTTCAAGCACTATGCTACATTCTAGTCATAGGCAGGGAACAGGAGAAGCACAAAACTTTTCCTTAAAATGCTGAGAGTCTTATCTGGGCAGACAGACAGGTAAGCAATAACAAACTATGCTAAGTAGTACAGTCCTGTGGGAGTATATAGCGGAAACCCTGTTATTGTTATTAGTAAGTGTAGGCTAGGTTAATCTTGGTAGCAAATTAACCCAGATATCTCAGTAATTTATTACACAAGGAATTTGCTTTTCATACAAGTAATATCTAGTTTATATCAGGCATTTCTCCTCCATCTTGCTTCTTCAGGTGGCTTCTTCAGGTGTCATGACAGAGGAAGTAGGAAGTAGAGAATTGGACATTTTTTTTTTTTTTTTTGTGGTATGCGGGCCTCCCTCTGCTGGGGCCTCTCCCGTTGCGGAGCACAGGCTCCGGACGCGCAGGCCCAGCGGCCACGGCCCACGGGCCCAGCCGCTCCGCGGCATGTGGGATCCTCCCAGACCGGGGCGCGAACCCAGTTCCCCTGCATCGGCAGGCGGACGCGCAACCACTGCGCCACCAGGGAAGCCCCTTGAGAATTGGACATTTTTAAGGACAGTCCTGTAAGTTGTTTACTTCTTTTTCCTCTCATCTTACTGGCCAGAAATCAACCTGATTCCCCCAACCTTACTGGAAGGCATGCTAGAAAATGCAGAGGAGGTACATTTGACTATTTGTTGAGCACCAGCTCTGCCACTGCCCTGTACCACGGACTGGACATAGGAAAGGCCTCCCTGGAAGCTGTGGCATTTAAATTGAGACCTGAAAAATAAGTAGTTACCTAGACCAGTAAAGACATGGAAAAATTATTTCAGGTAGGAATAATCTTGTACCAGTGCCTAGAGGAGAGAGAAGGATGACCCTTCAAAGAACTGGAAATTCAGTATTTGAGCTTTGAATGTAGGGGGAGGGCAGGCAGGGGCACATTCATAAAGGACTTTATATGTTGTGTTAAGGTATTTCAAAAGTATTCTGAAGGCGAGGAGAAGCCACTGGAAGGTTTAAAGCATGATAAAGTTTGAGCAACGTGAGTAGAGTAATGTAATAAAGTTTGCATTTTAGAAAAATCATTCTGGTTGCAGTGAAGAGTATGGATTGAAGGAGAGCAAGATTGTAGGTGCGAGGCCAGTTAAGAATCTCTAGTATCAGTCCAGTTAAGCAATGATGGTGACCTGTAGGAAGAATAGGAATAGAAAGTAATAAATTGGAGAGATATTTAAGAGTTATAGTTGTTGGAATTTAGTAGTTCATTGGAAGAACAGTAATAAGTGGGTTATTTGGGGGATAGGGAGTGATTAATTCAGTTTGAGATATTTTGAGTTCGAGACATACAAACATATAAACCATCAGAGTGTTTCTGTCTGAATGAAAGATTTGAATACATAGCTAGGGCTAGAAATCAGAAGAGAGATCTGAGCTGAAGATACAGATTTGGGATTTATCAGCATATAGATCGTAACGTAAGCCACAAGAGTAGGTGAGTTTGTACATGCATACTGTAAGAAGGAAAGAGGGCCTGTGGCAGAGCCCTGTGGACAACATTTAAGGCAGAGGTTCTTAATTTTCACACTGTGTCTGAATCACCTAATGAGGTTTCTAAAAATATGGTACCTAGGCTCCATACTCCCAGGATTGTGATTCAGTTAATCTTGATGTGTCCTGAGATATCCTATGTTTCAAAAGCTTCCCCAGTGATTCAGCCAAAGTTGAGAACCAATGATGATGAAGAGAACGTAAAGGAGACAAACAGTCAGTGAGACAGGTGGAAAACTATTTGGTGTCTCCAAGGCAAAGAAAGAGCTGAGTCAAAAGCTCCTGAGAAGCAATGAAAAATAATGATCAGAAAGTGTCATTGAATTTGCCAATATAAATATTAATTAATGACCTAAATTAATGGTAATGGAAGCCTAGTTGCTGTAATTGAGTAGTAAGTGAGAGGTGGAGAAAAGGAGACAGTTGATGTCTCCACTCTTATATGGAGTTTGATTGTAAAAAAGAAGGAGAAAAAAAGGGTACTAGCTGGAGAGAACCTGAGACTGGAGGAGAGCTCTTTTAATAATTGGAGAGACTTAAGCATGTTTAACTGCTAAGGGTAATAGAGGGACTGAACAAATTAACAACAGAAATGATAAACAGGTAAGAGAAGTGAGACTAAAAGACCAGAGCACGAAAAGAAATACCTTTCCATACTAAGAGGAGGGAAGAAGAAATGTTGGAAATCTATGAATAGTAGTTTGTAGCATTGGTGGTAGAAAATTGAGGGAGCTGAGTTCTCATCTCATCTAAGGGCAGTGATTTTTTTTTTTTTTTCCTTTTAACCAGCACTTTATATGCTCTGCTGGGAATGAGGGAAGAGCTGGTAAGGACAGAGTTTTTAGAGAAGTGAGGAATGTTTGAAACAATCACTAGTGAGGTTGAGAGAGCTAAAGAGGAAAAGCTAATAGGATTACCAGGCGTCACTGAGGCCCAAACTGAGGGTGCTTACCAAGGATTTATGGTGGCCACTATCTGTAGAGTTTTATATTTTTCTTTTTTGTTTGTTTGGGTTTTTTTTTTTCGTTTTTTTTTTTGCGGTACGCGGGCCTCTCACTGCTGTGGCCTCTCCCGTTGCGGAGCACAGGCTCCGGACGCACAGCCTCAGCGGCCATGGCTCACGGGCCCTGCCGCTCCGCGGCATGTG
>NC_041215.1:55254706-55304147 GCF_002837175.3 Physeter macrocephalus
GAACCCGCGTCCCCTGCATCGGCAGGCGGACTCTCAACCACTGCGCCACCAGGGAAGCCCTAGAGTTTTATATTTTGTAATTTTTCTGGTGAAGCACTCAGGAACCCAGATACAATGGAAGGACAGTGGGGCAGGGGAATTGAATATATTGACAGGGGAGTGGCTTAAGTGACGTACAACACAATAAAAACAGAGTAAGGGAGGCAGTAAAGAGAAAGAACAAAAGGTAGAAAGTAGCCAATGAAATGGTCTTCAATTTTTTAACACATACCTCTGATGTATATATGTATTTATAAATTATGTATATTTACCTGTATGCTCATATACTTTATATAAAGCTTATTAAAAATATATTAAATTACGTAAGTATAATAAAATCTACTTTGTATAACCTGCAACCTACTTTATATGTTCTGCAAAAATATAAACTATAAAAATATAAAATATAAATAATGAAAGATTAAAAAGTTCTAAGACTTTCTTCCTTTACTCTACAGGATTGTCTTAACACTCGTCTTACAAGTGTATTGTAAGACACTTGTCTTACAATTGTCTTACACTTCCTACTTTGGAGATGAATTGCCTTGAGAATGTATATATATTAGATTGTAATTAGAAGAGAATGCTGGGATGTTGGGAGGTCATGGTCAGAGAGTAGAATGTCTAAATTTATTATTTTGAGGGTAGAGCATTAATAACATCTGGGGCATGTCCATGGGAAAAAATGGTTGATTGAATCACTAAGAAAAATCAAGAAATGGAAGATAAGTATGGGGTTATTAATGTAGCATATTGTGGTTACTCTGGTTGATGGCAACTTTGGGGTAAGAATAAAAGCCTATGAGCCAGGTGCAAGGGGATAAAAAATGAAAGAAGTTTTTGAAGAGGAAGTTACCTAGTAGGTGACAACGAGGAAGAGGGATAAATATACAAGCCTGCAAAAAGCATAGACTTGTACTCCGTGAGAGACTTTTTGTATACACTACCTGCAGTAGACAATGAAAGCTGAAAGATATTCCTAACTCAAAAGTGATTCTTTACTGGGTAATTTGTTTAAGGAAACAAGTCCCTCATCTCCCGTTGATAATCACTGGGGAGGGATAAAGTGATTCATACTCTAGTTAATTGTTACAATTAAATTAATACTTAGTTTAAATCAGTACTAAGGAATGGAAGCAAAACTTCCAAGAATTGGAGCATAATTTTGGAATCTTTAGTCAGATGTCGTTTTTTTCTCTCCAGAAAATTGGGATCCATCTTAGTCTTTTATCAATTCATGAATGCGTTTATATGGTAGTTTTTATAATGATATTATTTCATGTAGATTGATGTTTAGATTAATGAAAAGAAAAAGAGGTATGAAATCAGTACTGTCTTGAAAACTGCCAGGTGTATGATCCTAAGTATGGGGCATTTTTAATGGCAGACCTGGATAAATTAGGAGATTTTGAATTTCTGGAGGTTATCATGAGAGTCTACAAACCAAGGTAACATGAGGAAATGAAAGTGTGTGTCAGGAGAGAAAGGTAAGACACCTGAGGGAGAACTGAGTCTGATTTGCAGAATTTTCTGAAACCAGAATGGAGACTGTTTTGTCTCTGAAATTCATCACACCCAGTGACTTTCGCTGCTAACTTCATTGTGTCTTTGTTCATTCCTGTCTAACCTACTGCAGTTTCTGAATATCTACTTTCTCCAGCTTTCCAAGGTCTTGCCTTTCAGTCCTTTGTAGCAGGGTAGAGGTAGAGAGAAGCATTCATTCATTCATATACTCATTTATCAAAATGATTTTTATTGATCATCCCTCACTACTTGATGCTGGGTATGCAGCATCAAGTAGTAGAAAGTTCATACCCTCAAGGAGCTTACAGGCTAGTAGGATGGAGGGATAAATAACTGGAATATAGTGTGATAAATTCACTATAATCTAATAGAAGGGGCACCTAAATCCATTCCTTAGCAGTCAGATGAGTCTTCTGGGAGAATGTGACATTTCATGTAAGACCTAAGACCTTTGAGGAGAGTAGGAATTTACCAAGTGAAGATCAGAGGGAGTGTTGGGTCACAGGGGAGGATGAATGTTCAGGCTGAGGGAAGAGAATAGAATGTCCCTAAGGCAAGAGAAAGCAAGAGCCATATATTGACTGGGAAAATTAGATCAGATGTTAACCCCCCCTGTCTTCCCCATCTCCATCATTAGAGATATACTCAGATCTTCATACAAGTACCAACCTCTACACATAGGCCTCAAATGCCAGAGTCTCAAACTTGCATGTATGGAAGTACCTTATTCCAGTTATCTAATGGTGCATAACAAATTACCCAAAATTAATGGGATAGAACATACATTTATTATACTCACAGATTCTGGGTCAGGATTTCAGACAGGGCATAGTGGGGATGGTTTGTCTCAGTTCCATGATGTTTGGAGTCCAGCTTGAGGATTGGAAGTCTGTGAGAGCTAAAGTCATCTGCATCATTGTTCATTCAACTTTTTAGCAATTAATTTTGTATGTTGGCTTGGGGAATTAATTCTTCTCTAAAAGGACTACTTTGTATGGTCTCCTCATGAGCTAGTTGGAGTTTCCTCATAGCATGGGGACCAGGACCCAAAAGCAGGTGTCTCAAGAAGAAGAAAATTAGGTGGAAGTTTTATATACTTTTTATGATCTAACCTCAGGTGACCTAATCATCTTTACCATATTCTACTTGTTAGAACAGTCATGGGCTCATGTTGAAGGGAAGGGAAAATACCACCTACCTCTCAGTGGGAGGAGTGTCAGTCACATTGTAAGAAGAGAATGTGGGAAAGGATTGATTTATTGATTAGCATCTTTGGAAGGTACAATCTTGCATATTCCTCACTTAAGAATGTTCACAAATAAGATCAAATCTATGTTCCACTGCACCAGTAACAGTCATTAATTTCCCTTTATAGTTCACCTGTCGGTTATTCATCCACGATGTCTTTGACATTACTTTTGAGGTATTTTATAAATGTTAATAGCTCCATCCTGTCCGATAAGTGCAAAAGCAGAAAAGAAGGCTAGACATGGTTCAAAAAAAATCAACAACGTTTTAAAATTAAAACAGAGATAAAACTACAATATAACTAATGCTTGTATGCTGTCACCTTAAACATATAAATAAATGAAATGAAATGCACATCCTTTCAGAACCTAAAATTAAGGAACTTCAGTACTACTTTACCATCTTTATGCTTGCTAGCTAGGTTAGGAGAGTGTTGGGTTTGTTTTTTTAACCTCATTTTATTTCACTATACTGACTACTAGCCTCAGCTATAATATAAACTGAATACTAAACTTTTTTAAAATTGTGTTCTTTCAGTAAAAATAGATGTTAAATTTTAAACTACAACTCATTACATTTCTCTTTGTTTTTCTTTGTTTGGTCTTGATTTTCCCGTGCGTAGATTTGTCTTATGTGTGTTTGTGTAAGGTATGTGTGTGTACTCACACATGCGTGTATATACATACACAAATATGTTGAACAGTCTCTATATACATACATAATACATACCCATAAATGCAAATCAAGCTCTTTGTTGTTTCACTTAGCCTATCTTAACCACTCACAGAATCCTCCAATTTAAAGTGATCCAGGTGGGCCTGAATTAAGTAAGAAGGAAAATGTTTAAAAGTCATGTATCTAGTCTTGTTTTCAAGTTTGCTGTTCTAATCCATCCCATCCTCCTTTCTTCTACCTCAAAAATATTGTAGGAACAAGGTTGATCTGGGCATGAAGTTAAACAGGATATTGCTTTCATCTACTTCAGCCAAATTTCAAAGTCACTGACCTAAGAAAGACCTCCCCATCTACTTTGATAAAAAGCAGAGTTGAAAATGGTAATGTCCACTATTTTTTGCTAGTTGCTGTACATTTGTTACCTCATTTAATCCTCTGAAGAGTATATGTTATTCTCTTTATTTCAAGAGAAGAAAGCAAAAGGCTAGAAGAAATGAAGTAGCTTGTCTGTTACACAGCTGTGACATAGTAGTGACAATAAGATTCTAGCCAGATCCGTCTAACTCCAAATAATAATTTCCAAGTAATATTTCTCAGCTGAATATTTTGATTTTTATGTAACATTTATGTGAGTGATCAGAATCGCTTGTTTTATTCAGCTAGCTGAATATATAAACCTGGATTGTTTGTATAAGGCATTTACAAAGCAGAAGACTTATGAGAACAGAACATTGGCCCTACTAGGAGCTCACAGTCTGTTCATTGGCAAATCAAAGAAATTTTAAAGTCAGACAAAAGAAACTATGAAAAGCATAATTTATTATGTTGTATAAGACTAGAACATTCCTACTCACCAAGAGAAGAGATAGATGGGAAAAATTTAATCAGAATATAAGTTCCTGTAAGAAAATACAGCATTCTGTGAGAAATCAGACTGTTGCCTTAGAATAAATTCCTCATGTATCCATGTAAGCAGCATGAAGAAAATAAAATGTACATTATCAACTTTTCTTTACTGTACCAAAGCCAAACACAGCCCCAGCTGTGTTGCTACTTACTGCTTGATCTTTCTATTATTTTGCTTTCCATCAGTGAGTTTTTTCCTCTTCAGAGTAACAGCTATCCCTAATGGTAGAGTGCATTTCTTTTTTTTTTGCCGTATGCGGTCTATCACTGTTGTGGCCTCTCCCGTTGCAGAGCACAGGCTCCAGACACGCAGGCTCAGCGGCCATGGCTCACGGGCCCAGCCACAGCACAAACCCGCGTCCCCTGCATCGGCAGGCGGGCTCTCAACCACTGCGCCACCAGGGAAGCCCAAAAGTGCATTTCTTACAGAGATCAAAAGTAATGTAATTGGGGCTTCCCTGGTGGCGCAGTGGTTGACAGTCCGCCTGCCGATGCAGGGGACGCAGGTTCGTGCCCCGGTCCGGGAGGATCCCACATGCCGCGGAGCGGCTGGGCCTGTGAGCCATGGCCGCTGGGCCTGCACGTACGGAGCCTGTGCTCCGCAACGGGAGGGGCCACAGCAGTGAGAGGCCCGCGTACCGAAAAAAAAAATAATAATAATATAATTGAAAACATTATGGCCTTGAAAATACTTTAATATTTAATTTAGCCGTTCATGGGTAAATGTTACTGGAGTCATAGAAAAGTTAAGATACAAGTAGTGGTATAAGAAACAATCCCCAAAGCCAATCAGTCCTAGAAGAAGAGCCCAGGATAGTGGCCTTAGTTCAGGGAACCTTTTCAGGAAAACACACAACCTGTTGACATTCTGATACATGCTGCATACTAAGGTGGCAAGTTAGTACATGGAATAGTTTGGAAATGTAGCCTCAGAATTCAGTGAAGTGCCCTTTCTTTGTTCTGGACCAGAGATATGCCCAACTTTCCCATCCCGTCATACATCCCTTGGCTTCTTATAATTTCTAGCTATGTCAGTGCATGGAAAACTGAAACAAGATGGGCATGATTTTTTTTTTAATTTCACTGTATTTTAGTCAAACATGAATGTCTAAAGTTTGATTTCAAAATAAATTTAAGGTATCTTGCCAGAGTTAGGAGAATAATTTAAACACGTTATATAACTCATTATTAAAGTTCCTTTTCAGCATTATCAAATAGTAAATTTAAAATCCTGTTCTTTATGAAATAATGTTTGTGACAGGTGCCATGCTTGACCAGTGTAATATAACATATTAATGCATGATGAGATTGTAAGAGGGGGTATGAGGAGCTGTGACAGCAGTGGCCTGAGTTCCCTCCTCCTGGAATGGCCAGCCGTCTCCCCCTAGCTAACTCTAATTTCTTCTCTCATATACAGCTTAGAAGTCATCCCTTCTGCGGACATTCTCCGATCTTTTCATTTTGCATTAGGTGTACCTCCTCTGTGAACATCTGTAGTATCCTGTGCATACTCAGGTACTTCTCTTTATATATCTCTCACTCCTTCACCGGACTGTAAAATTGTTGTGAGCTTCACTGTTTTTCATCTTTGTATCCTCAACATCTAAACTTGTGCCTCATACCTGGTAGGCACTAACATCTTTGTTGAATGAAGGCATACATGAAAAGATGAATATGAATAGATTTATAGGTATTTTATGAAGCGCACATTCATAGAAGGTTATGTTTCACAAGGAAAAAGCATTAACTCATTACCCATGAAACATTGTCTTGTTATGCTTCTTCATCGCATTCTGCAATATTATTTTTTGTTTCTTTGGATCTTTAACCTATTGCACTAAACAAAAAATAGTTACTACTTAAACTGCATTTTGTAACTTTGTCAGTAAGTTTTTAACACACAATATTGACTCTTTGAAAAGGTTACTCTAAATTTTTTCAACATTTTTAATTTGAAGTTGTATTATTTTATGGCCAGTTTTCCTCCCAAAGAATGTTTCATTAGGTATTTAGTGGATGCAGTAGCAAAATAAGATTTGCCTTTTGGAGAAAATTTGACTTTGTGGAAGATTCTTTGGAATGTGTCTATTTTTAAAGTTATGGGCTTTCTGATTTTAATCTAAAATTGGGTGAATAATATTTATAGTTTTTGTAACACCTTAGAGTTCACAGATTGCCTTATGTACTTTTTTATATAATCTTCAAATTAAATTGCTTGTGAGATAGTATAATACTTACGAGATAATATGGGATATAATAAATAAGTAAACGAAGAATCATAGAGGTTAAAATACACCTTAGATTGTACAGCTGAATCTGGAATTTTATTTGTGGGGAGATTTTTACTGTTGATTCAATTTCTTTAGTAGTTTTGTTCAGAATTTTCTGTTTAATCTTGAATCAGTGGCAGTAAGCTATATTTTTCTAGTTTGTTCATTTCATCTGTCTTCAAATGTATTGGCATGAAGCTGTTTTAATATGCTCTTATTATTTTAATGTCTGCAGCATCTGTAGTTATGTAGTTTCTGACATAAGCTATTTCTGCATGCCTGCCTTCCTCCTTCTCTTCCTTACTTCCTCCCTCCCTCCCTTTTTCCTTCTTTTCTTCCTTACAACTTTTTGCTGAATCTATCCAGAGGTTTGAAGTTTTATGCTTTGCAGAGAGTCAGCTTTTAGCTTTCCCGTCACCTCTATTTTATCTTTATTTTGTATTTCATTAATTTCTGGGTTTTTATTTTAATTATTTCTTATCCTTTGCTTTTTTCTACTCCTTTATTTTTTTTTTTAAGTTTATTGTGTTTCTTTTATAAAGTCTGTTTTATTGGATTCTCGGGTCACTAATTTTCGTCCTTTTCCATAGTAGGCATTTAAGGTTATAAAGTTCTCTTCAATTATTGATTTTCATATATACCACAGGTTTTCATATTAGGTTGTCGCTTAGTTCTGAATATTTAGTTCCAATTTCCATTTCGAGTTATTTAGAAGTATGCTGCTTATTTTCAAAACAATTGAATTATTTCTAGTTATCTTTTTGTTATTAAATTCTGTCTTAATCTCATTGTTGTTAAAGAATGTGGTTTGTATAATATCAATTATTTAACTTGCTGAGCCTTATTTTTGTGGCCTAGTTTGTGATCAGCTTTTGAAATGTTCTATTTTGGAAATGTACTTGAAAATAATGTGTATTTTACAACTCTGGGTATCATTTTATACATATGTCCATTAGATAAGTGTAATTGTTCAAATCTTTTATGTTCTTATGACGTTGTCTTCTTGACCTTTCAGTTACTAAGCTAAACTATAAATCTCCCATTTTACATTGTTTGTTTAGTTTTCCTTGTCAAGTTTTGCTTTATGTATTTTGAGATTGTTAGCTGTATACAACTTTGTTATTGTTATATTTTCCTGAAGAAGTAAACTTTTTATCATTTAACAATGATCCTCTTTATTTCTAGTAATGCTTTTTTCCTTATATTAATATAATTTTGATATTTGTATTAATATCTTTCTCCATTTTATACTTTTATTTATGTTATGGATGTAGCTTTTGGAAAGAGAACAATATAGCTAAATTTTTTAAAATCCAATCTGACAATTTTTATCTTTTAACTAGACTATACAGCCCATTTATGTTTATTGTAATTACTGATGTATTTGGGTTTATTTCTGCCATTTAATTTAGTATATTTATTTTCCCATCATTTCTTTGTTTCTCTTTCTTTCTTTCTTTTATTGACATCTTTGTGCATTCTTCATTATTTTTTTCTTATTCATTTTTTCTCCTACTGGTTTGGAGGTTATACTTGCTTACCCTAGAAATGTTATCATGTATACTGTTTAAATTATATACATACCTTTACTCTCTACCCAAACAAAAAGACCTTAGAAGAGAATATTTTAACTCTGCTTACCTTTTCCCAATTTATATATTTTTGTTTATGTTTTTAATTCTATAAGAAATAAATATAATATTTTATAATGTTAATATTGTTTATTTATTTTTACCACTTTTTTTCACCTCATCATTCCTTAGGCATTTCAGAACTTTTGATTGAAAATAAATTCAATGAGGACATGAGAGTGATAAACCCTCTCAGTCTTTATCTCTAAATGACCTTATTTCACTCTCATTGTTAGAAGAATTTTATTGGGTATAGAATTCTAGGTTACTAGGTTAATTTCTTAGAGTCCATTAAAGTTATTATTTCACTGTCTTGTGGATTCTCTTTCTTTCAAAAGTTCAATTATTGGTCTGTCAGTCCTTTGAATGTAATTTATCTTTTTTTTCTGTTTGCTTTTGATATCTTTTCTTTTTCTTGTATTAACAGTTTCATTCTTCCAATATAGCCTCTACCTCTTTCTGTCTTTGCTAGAGCTCTAATTCAGATGTACATGAGGTCTTTTCGCAATATTTTCCATGCCTCTTTATGTCTCAGGATTACATTTGACATAATTTATTCATTTCTCTATTATCGTTCTCTAGTTCTCATTTCAACTATATTGAAGTTACTGTTTAACCTATTGATTGACTTCTTTTGCTTTATCATACTTTGCATTTTTAAAAATTCTCTTTTCTTCTTTTTTCAAAATTCATCTTCTTTTCTTATATTGTTAAACTTTTTACTTCTTGAAACATATTAAACATATTTATTGTATGTGCAGTAATTCTAATACCTGGCAACTTCTTAGGAGGGATTCTGCCATATGTTGTTGTTTATTTGTTTTACATATGATGCCTTGTTTTTTAATATATTTAAATGATTTTTTAAATCTTGAGCTATTCATTTTTCTTTGAATTTTACATATGAAAGTATTTTGATAACTGTGTTTCAAGGTGTACATTCGTTTCTATCAGATGCCTGACAGTATTAGTATGATACTATTAATATAGGACCACTTTAAAATCTTGGCTTGAGGTTTTGTGGAGCAAAAGAGTAGTGAGACTTTAGACTGCAGACTTCAGTGAGGGTTAGCTTGTGGTTACAAATTATCAGAGAGGACTTATTTTTCCCATCCATCCGGTGTCAAAGTTCTGTATGGGCAATTTCCCTTACATTTCCTCTTAGGGAAGGAAGCAAGAGGGTGGGGTTGGTATGGCGTAATGCTTAAGAGCATTGTGCCTAGACCCAGACCGTCTGAATTTGCATTTTGCCTCTACTGCTACCCTTGAACAAATTACTTAACCTTTCTGTTCTTCAGTGTCTTGATCTCTAAGATAAAGATTATAATGGTGCCCTTTTTATGGGTTTTCTGAGGATAAAATGAGTTAATATCTTTGAAGCACTTAGAACACAGTAAGTTCTATAAGAGTTTCCTATTATTATCATGATCATCATTATTTTGTCTAACTAACTCTTATACTAAGTGAGTAGTGCTTTGTGGCCCCAGCACTCTTGGGGGGGGTCTCATGTTAGACATCCTACCTTTTGAGGCCTCAAAAATTAATACTCAACTTCAGCTGATTCAGCAAATATTCTTAAGACAAAAGACAACTCAAGTGCTTACCTTACTACTCTGAATACCAGTCTTCACTTAGTCTTGTCCTCAGAATTCCTTACTTTTTTCTTACCTCATGGGATAATTTAAGAAGTATTTTTTATATTTCTTATTTTATTTTAGTTGTTTTCAGGTGATACTAGTGTTACAGGTTATAGAAGTCCATTATACAGCTTGTAAATGTCAAAGCCAAGACTAAAGTCCCAAACTGACTCTGAGCATGATGCTTCAAGAAATTTGGACAGCAGACATACACAGACATGAATGTTTCAAATATTTAAAATCATTAGTAATCCAAAAAATAGTGATAGAAGTAACTATACAGTACCATTTTTCTTATCAAATTAGAAAAGTAAAGAAGAAAAGAAAGGAAGAAGGAAGGAAACAGAATTTGAAACCCCAAATCAATAAGCATTCAAAAATCCAGAAACTTTCTTATCTCTTATTGGCAAAGATGTTAATTACTACAACTCCTGTGCAGAGCAATTTGGCAGTGTATATCCAAGTTAAAAGATTTATATTTATGACACATAAATTTTGCTTCTACGAAAAACAATTAAAGGTATGTATAGAGATTTAACCATAAAAGTGGACATTACATCACTTTACAGAAAATTAAAATTTTGGAAACAAACATTTACCTCACAATAAGAGAATGGGCTGAGTTGAGCATGAAACATCCAAATAATGAAATGCTAAATGCAATTTTAAAAGATTTCTTTGAATGCCATCAAAAGAAGTTTGTGGTAATTTGTTGAGGGGAAACAGAGATGGTTGCAAGTTAAAATATACAATCTAATTTTTAAAAAACAATGGTGTGTGTATATATATAATCATAATCCATCGCAAAAGTTAAAAGTAATAGCTCTTGAGCATGAGGTTTGGGGTGATTTTTAACACATTTTCTTTTTACTTATTTGTAGTTTCTACAGTGATCTGAACACTATTAAAAATAGATAACATGCCGTTAAGTAAATTCTTAAATAAGAATCATAGTTCAAGATGCCAGTACTCTAATAAAACTATTTATATTTTTGTATATTGACTTTTCAATTCTAATGCTTAGGTATATATATTTTTATGTAGTTAAAGTTATTCTGTACATATATTTTATAATCTGACATTTTCTTTGACAATTTCTAATTATTTTTCCATGTTTCTACATAGCTTTGCAGTGATCAATTTGATGACCATATCATATTGATATTCTGTTTATTTAATTACTAAAATTTAATATATTTTCTACAATTGTTTAAATATTTACTTTTTTAGCATTTATCTATTATGGCTAGCACTTCAATTAAATAATACAAATGATAGTTCTGAAAATAATGGTAACAAATTATCAAATACCTTTTTGGTGTTTCATAAAAGTTATATATAATTCTTAGAACAATTCTATGAGTTAGACATTATTATTCTCTTATTAAAATGAAGCTAAATAACCCATTGATTACAAAGCTAGTGAGAGGTTGAGCTAGAGTTCAATCCAGATTTGTCTGATTGTATGTCTGATTTATCTAAGCTTTTTCCATTAGAGTTTGTAAAATTGTGTTCTGTAATCGTTAACAAGAAATATTAGCAGGGATGAAAAATAGTTTTAATTCCGTTTCCTGAATCCCATATCTATTTCAGAGTTTTTGAGACCATTATCTTTTAGTTTCTAGTATTGTTGTTAAAAGATCAGTAACCTTTCAGAGTCTCATCTTAGGCACAGGAGTTCTCCCTGCCCAGTCTCTGGAATCTTTTAGAACCTTCTCTTTTTCCTCAGTGCTTTCTACTCTCTTAATGATTCACCTTGTTGTTTACTCAGTTTTCATCCTTTGACCTGGGTATTCCGTTTGCAGATTTTTCATGTTTTATTTCTTTGATGGTTTCCTGTCTTCTAATTTGCTGTTATTGACCATGTTGTTGTTGTTGTTGTTGTTGTTGTATCCTTGGAACTCCTTTTATTTGGATACCGGACCTCTTAGACTCTTACTGTCATATCTTTTGTTTCCTATTGTTCATTTCTCTATCATTTTGTTTCTACCTTAGGGAAGAGTTTTTAGCTTTATATTTGAATCCACTTTAAAACTCTATGCTTTTTTTTTTTTCATTTCTGATCTTTCTTGTTCTCTGAGAGTTTCTTTTTTTATAGCTTCTGATTCTTGCTTCCTGAATACAATATAGTTTCTTATTTCTGTGAGGTTTTTAAATACATTTTTTGAAGTTTCTTCTGTACCCTGAATGTATGTTTCTCCACGTTCAGTTTTTCTGTTTATATGGTTTGAATTCCTGTCTCTGTGTACTATGAGCAGAGCTTGTTGATTGGAGAACTTCACTGAGATTTGAATGCACGATGAACTGATCTCTTTGTTGGGAGGTCACCAAATGTCAGTATCTGCAGGTATTTACTCTTAGGCAGTTCAGATTACACAGAGAGGAATTTTCCAGTATCTTGTCTCTGGAGGAAAACCCTGGATGCCAGCATTCTGGGAGGCAATCAATGGAAAGGGAGGAAAGGGAGTGGTGTAATAAACCTTTACTTAGTCCCAGTTGTTAAATAAGACAAATTATTCCACTTTCATCTCTTCTTGGTGACTCATAATCTAAAGCCTCTTGGTTCAAACTTTTAGAGAATAAAACTTCAGTCAACTATTTAAGTAGTCACCTGGCTCCAGAGTAGGAAAGGTCAGTTTGGCATCCTCTTCTAAAAAATTGTGAACAAATCTTTCCATTTAAAGCCCTACCTTATTATACCCTTCTATCCAGAAATACAATTCCTTAGCTTTTCTGAAGTTCTGCGATAGAACTGCTTCTCTCTCTCTCTCTCTCTTCCCCTCCCTTCCTCCCCGGCTTCCTGCCTACCTCCTTCTCTTTCTCCCTTACCTTTCTCACCCTTTGGGTTATTTTTAATCAATTCAGTTTCCAGTTTCAAAAAGTATATTGATACCTTCTGTCTGTTTTGTCTCCTTTTGTTTTTTTCTTATAGTATTATAATTTAAAATGTATATATACATTTACCATCTTTTAAATGGTGTTTCAGGAAGGAGTAGAAAGGAACATATGTTTAATCCACTATGTTTAACTAAAAAACTCATAATATTATGGCCACCCATTCAAGAATATGTCTCCATTTATTTAAGTCATAGTTTAAATATACTCATTAAGTTTAATGGTTGTCTTCATAGAGATTAAATGCAGCTCTTATTAAATTACATTCTAAATAATGCAGTTTTTCCTCGTTATTTGGAATGAAGTCTCTTCTTCCTTTCTATTTTCTACCTAGTTGTAACTTGATGATATTACTTTAGCATGTTTAACTTACATCTGGAAAAATTACTACTCATTAATTCTATAATTTCTGCACTGATTCTTTTAGATTTCATAGCATACATTTCATCAAAATAATATCTTGCCTCTTCCTATGTTATATTAATTCCTTATGTTTCTTTTTCTATTGTTTTACATATGTAAAATATATTCAAAACCACTTTGAATAATATTGGTAATAATTAATATTCTTATTTTTATTCCTGAGTTTGGAGGGAGTACTTCTAGTAGAGTTCTATTTGATATAATATTGACTTTTGTTTTGAAATGTCATTATTTTTAAATGTATTATGGAACAGGCTCAAAAACTGAAGAGACATGTCCAAAGGACATAGGAGCTAGCTTTAAGGGGGCTCCTTCTAAACATATTTGAGACAATTATGTCCCAAATCAAAAAAATAATGATAGAAATGGGTTATAACACACTAAATTAAAAACAATAATCCGTAAGTCCACACTGATACATAAAAGAAAGTAGAGAGAAGAACGGATGAAGGGAAAGTGCCTTTTTACAGAATACCAGCTAACAAATGTAGAAAGGTTAAAAGAAATGGAAAATCACTTTTCTTTACAATGATTGTAATAATTAAGGCAGCAGTCACCAGTTGATGCTAAAATTATTGGGTAAAAAGACTGCTTGGAAACAGGATATTCACATGGTCTCCAAGTATCACCTCACAGATCACTTATTAATTAGAATATTACCTATAAAATGGAGAAATCTGGCAGCTACCATCTTAACCATACGATTAAACTTCAAAACACCAATAAAGGACAGTGTGGCATCATGTGCCTCCTAATATGTTGCACCTCAGAAGGAAAAGATGCACCTTTGTTATAGTCCTGCCAATAATGTTTAACCTAAATCTATTCATGAGGAATTAACCAGACAGATTCAAATCGAGAAATAATCTGAGAAACAAGTGATCTAGACTTCCAAAATGTCAGTGATGTGAAAAACTAGACAAGATTGGAGAATTGCTCTAGATGAAAGGAGAATGAAGATTGACTGGATCATAATATGAAAAAGAAAAAACAAAACAAAACAGTAAAACCAACAAAAGGCATATGGATTGGGAGACAAATGATAAAATAGAAATATGGATTATAAATTATATCACATTATCAATGTAAAGTGTCCTGAATGTGATAATTAAATATCACAATTGTGTAGAGTATCATTATTCTTGGGTGATACATACTGAAGAGTATACATCAATCAAGTGCTGCAGTGTGTACAAGTAACTCTCAAATAGTTCAGCAAAAAGAAAGTGTATGTATAGATACAGATATGCAGACACACAAGCACATACCCATAAAGGGGGGAGGGCAGATGTGGCAAGTGGTTAAAAATATGTTAAACTAGGTGAAAGTTATTAGTTGTTCTCTGTAGGTACTATTATTGGAACTTCCCTTAAGTTTGCAAGTTTTCAGAGAAGTTAGAAAAGTGAAATATATTTTTGTAACCTTGATGTATAGTGTCACAGAATTTAAATTTAGCTATTCTATATCTACAACTATATCTCTTTAGTAGTAAAAGAGATAAAAATTTGGTTTGATTCATTTTTTTTCAGCCTATATAAGAAATTGTGTGTGTGTGTGTGTGTACACATACTCATTTGTGAGAACCTTTAATGTCTCTACTGAAATCCTGTTCTCCAGGGAATCTCCTCAGCATTTATATTTTATACTGGAGGTTCTGCTCTGTCATAAATATCCTGAACTAAAATGCTCTTTCTTTCTTTAAAAAACTATGCCATTTATTAGCTTCTCTTGAATTGTTTTTCTAAACTGGCCTAGCAAACCTTTGCACCAAATACTTTCTACTGGGTGCAAAATGAATGTCTTTATGAATTTTTCACACATTTAAAAATAAAAAAAACATGAGGAATTATCACATGAGCCTCTTTGTAGTTCGTGGTCTCTAATACTTAATAAAAAGTCTAAAGTTATTTCTTCCCTTAAAAATTTACAATTTTTAAATGCTTATCATTGAGTCATTATCTACTTTGCCACCGAGTTATACTGATTTGTATTTAAATCTAATCCCCATGATAATTCTGTTTAAGGCTTGTCCATCTCATTTTGTCTAGTATTATAGTGCTGAACTTGAAATTTTAAAAAATCTTGCATTTAGACTCAGAAATCCTTGGAGGCCCAGTTCTTCCTCTGACTAGCTCTAAAATTCAGGTATCTGTTCGGTAATCTAAAAGTTTTATTAGACCAGATATGTAGAAAACAATCACCAATATTACTTCTACTCTAGCATACAGTGAGTTGGACCCTCTATTGTATGGCATATGCAGCTGTGCATTTTCAAACCATAGCTAAAAATCTTGCTGGTTTTATCATGTTCTCTCCATCTGTAATACCTCAGGTGAGGTTGGGGTTGGTTGAGAAATAGGTGGTATGACTTTAGAGCATCTTCTTACTTCTCATAATAATTCTTTCAATTATTGATGCTTTCCTTTTGCACATAAAGTTTAAGTCTTAAAAAATAGGTACATTGTATTTCATCTGCTGGGAATATTACCTTGTGGAAAACTCTCTGATTTATAGTAACTACTCTCAAACTTGTACTATTGATATTTTTGGCATTTACTGTTAATAGCTTCTAATCTCTAATTAAAACGTTGTTGACATCCCCAGTTTTGTTAGAGGATAGAGGAGCTTAAAATGACATGCGTGGAGGACCCATTCACTACTTTCCGCATTGCAGTGGAACGTGAGTAGCCTAAGTACACCTTATTCTGTTGTCACAGCCAATTTTTAGCATGGAAGAGGCTGCTAGGAAGAGTAGGACAAGATGGTGAACTGGATTAATAAATGATCATCACTTTGCTTTTGTACCCCATCTTTCCCCTCTCTATGAATAATCTGAAGATGACTATATACCATATGGTAAATATAGCACAGCACACAGTTTTGATTCTTTTCAATTTTTTAAACTACTAATTTTGTTATTACAAATGTAATATTTTTTTCTTTTAGAAAATATAGAAGAGAAAAATTAAAATCACATGTAATTACACCATCCAGAGATAATCACTTTGGTACTTACCCTCCCAGATCTTTCTCTTTAGGGATTTCTAGTTTGGAAATGAGTTCATGTTGTATATGCCACTTTGTTACATGAATTTTGTCATTAACAATATACTGTGGACCTCTTTCCAGGTTATTTAATTTTTTCTGCACTATTATTTTATATGGCTGTATAATATTGTGTAGTTGTTCCATGACTTATTTAAACAGCTTCCTGTGATTGATTTAAATTTTTTATTATACTAGTGCTCTGATGACACTGATGAAATAAATCTTTGGTCACAATTTCTTTTGAATGAAAAATCTAGCTATTGCTAGATCAAAGAGGATTGAAATTTTAAAAATTTTGATACATATTGCTCAACTACTTTTTTTAAAAGTACTTTATCCTGAAATAGCTTAATGTAATTTCTAGAGAAAACCAGTAAGGAAGGTGGCTGACGTAAATACTATGAGTACTCTAGATAATCTCTTAGCAAGCTATAAAATTGTTGGTTAATTGTTTAGAGGTGAGAATAAGTTAGTTATTACCTGCTGTCATTAGGAATAACATATCAGAAATTTCCAGTATAAATTGAAGGTAATACCTATGTAACAGCATAGACATTTTACCAATATATAAAAGCTAAGAGCTTATATAGGAAATGATTTGTTAAATGTAGTTTTCCCTTCTTTTTCTTCCAAAAGGAGGATGTTTTTACTAATTATTCTAAATAATAAAAATTACATGAGATCATACTCTAATTGTTTTGCAGGTTGATTTTTAAAAATCTACCAACATATTACTAAAATATTCCCATATTGCTACATAGATTTACCTTACTGTTTTTAATTCCTGCATATTACATGGTATGGTGGATATGCTATATGTTAGTAAATAAATTCCTTGTTGATAATTATTTAGATTATTTACTTTTTTCTCAATTATAAATAGTGAGTGCACTTATTGTCTTGTACAGACATTTGTGTACTTATTATTCCATTAAAGTAAATACACCTGCAGCAGTGACATTGTTACTGGTAGAAAACAGTGATAAAACTCTGAGTTCTGGTATTAGAGCTTGAATCTCAGCCTCCATCACTGACATGCTGTGTAACTTTGGCAAGCTAACTGACCTTACTATAATACTGATCTGAATTTAGAAGACACTTTGTAGAACTGTTGAGAATTCTATAGCCTCTCCTTAATAAAGAAATTCATGTAAGGCGGATGCTATGTACCTATTGCATCTGGCACATAATAAGTGCTAAAATATCCCTATTGTTATATAAATTTTCTTCTTTAGTGAATTTTCTAGTCATTTCTTTTGTTTGTTTTTCTCTTAGATAGTTTCTTTTTTATTAAGTTTGTGGGAGAATTTTTTATATTAACATTTACTTGTCCCTTTTGTAAGTTATAAATATGTTTTCCCAATTTATCATATCTACATTTTGGTTTAGTCAAGTGTGTCAATCTTTTCTTTTATGATTTCTGGTCTTTGTGTCATGCTAAGAAAGGAAATCTCTACTGCAAGGTTATGAAGTTACTATCCTGTATTCTATCCTAGAGATCTTTTTATTTTCTACATTTAAGTATTTACCTCTTTTGTATGTGTGTGTGGCTAGTACTACTCCTTCTCAGCTCCCTTGTATTCCCCCAAGGGACATATTGGAAATGCTGGGGTCCTTTTTAGGTTATCACCATGATTGAGAAAGGACTACTGGTGGTATTCAGTGGTCAGGAGCCAGGGATGTCTGCCAGACTCCTTTAGTGCACAGAACTTCCCTCAACAAAGAATTCCTGAGTCCTACTTGACTTTGAAATGCCTTGCCAGACCTCTGAATCTTACCATTGCTTTCTGCCAACAACAAACATCTGAAAACTAAACATCTAAGAATTAAAAATAAAAATAACAGTGGATTTAATCGATTGCTTCTCAGGTTGAGTTTAAAAATAACACCTGGGGCTTCCCTGGTGGCTCAGTGGTTGCGCGTCCGCCTGCCGATGCAGGGGAACCGGGTTCGCGCCCCGGTCTGGGAGGATCCCACATGCCGCGGAGCGGCTGGGCCCGTGAGCCATGGCCGCTGAGCCTGCGCGTCCGGAGCCTGTGCTCCGCAGCGGGAGAGGCCACAACAGAGGGAGGCCCGCATACCACAAAAAAAATAAATAAATAAATAAAAATAAAAATAACACCTGAATATGTAGAGAAAATCTGAATTTCATGGACCAGGGGGAGTATGGAGAATAGTACAACCTTTTTTGTTTTTGTTTTATTATTGATTGCTCCTTTTCCGTGGGAGTTTATTCTTGTTCTATTGCCACAATACCCCTCAAATGTAACTGAAAACAAAATTAGAAAATTTCAATCACCTCTCGTTTCATGCATTGTTTCTCTTCATTGGGTGCCATTTGCACAGCTTGTTCACATTGCTCTTCTCTTTTGAGCTGCTGATTTTTCTTTTATATCCAGTAATTTCAATTTGTGTAGATAGATCTCCATTAATACTATTGTTGTCTCTCTTGGGCTTCTTCAGCACATCCATAGGTCTGGCTGCAGGGGTTCCCTGGCTGGGAAATAGTGAATTTTTATTACTGAATATGATCAACTTGTAGAATAGAGGTTCAGTCCTTTTCTATAAATTACAGTGGTCAAATAAGTCATTCCTTGTTATTTTATACCTTTTTATATAATATAGATAAGATAACGTAGTTTGAGTTTTTAGCCTTCTGGTAGTGAAAGTTTAAGAATACTACCTAAAAGAGTTGAAAAAAAAAAACATAGCTTACAAATAATTTTCCATAAACATCATTTCTCTTACTGTTTTTTGAGGTACTTACCCACAAGAGAAGCTGGAAAAAAAAAGGCATTTCTACAATGTGAAAGCATCTTTGGATATTATGATGAAAAGGTACATGGCTATAGCATCTACAGAATTTCAATAACAGTGCTTAAATAGATTTCTTATGGCTATTTATTCTCTACTTTTTCAATTAAAAAATGGAGTTTCTGCGAAGGGCAACCATTATCCCCATTTTGTTGATGTAGAAATTAAGGCATAAAGAATCTAAATAACTTGTTCAAGGTCTCATAGCTAGGGAAAAAAAACAGTCATACAGATTGAATTAAAAATTCATTCTTATAGCATGCTGCATCTTTAGTTAAAAGAGAATTTGGGTTCTGCTCCAGGACACAGGAAAAAACTGTTTGAGACCTGGGAAATCTTTACCATAAAGCATAAAACACCACAAAACATCTTGTCCTGCTTATTACTAAAGTAGGCATTACCATTATTCCACCATACCCCTCAAAGAATGGTCACCACTGAATACCCAGCACTTATCACAGTGCCGCCATAATCAGTACTCAGTAAATATTCACAAAAGATGAGTGAACCTATGTAATGTCCCCAGGGACTGACTAAAACAATGGGTGACATAGTCTCATTCATTCTACCAAATAAGTTAGTTTCAAAAATATGCCCCCAATTACAGGAATGAATTAATTTGCTGTATTAAATTATTGTTATAAATCAATTGTATTTTCAAGAAAAACTATTAAAAGTTAATCATTTTTGCTTTACAGTCATTAATATTAAACCATTATATCTGATAATAGTTTAACAGTAGAACTGTTCTAGCTTGGTGTTGGTCAAAATAGGCAGCACATGACAAAGAAGATTTTAACCTTTTCTCTTTCACAAAGGGGGCATCTCCCCAGGTCACCTAAGGTAGGTTTCACTCACAAGTAATTTATGTAAGGTAAAAATATGATATTTAAGTTATTTTAACAGTTTTATTGAGCTGTAACTTATATCAAATATCGATAATTCACCCACTAAAAGTGTATGATTCAGTGATTTTTAATATATTCACAGAATAGTGCAATAATCAACAGAATCAATTTTTAGAGTATTTTAATTACCCCCCAAAAAACTCATGTACCCATTAGTGGTCACTCCCTATTCTCCCCACCCTCCAGCTCTCAGAAATCACTAATTTACTCATTTTTTTCCTATGGATTTGCCTATGCTGGACACTTCATACAAACGGAATCATATAATATGTGGTCTTTTGTGACTTGCTTCTCTCCTGTAACATAATGCTTGCCTATGTTACAGTATGTATCCTAATTTCATTCCTTTTCATTGATGAATAGTATTTCAGTATATGGTTATAACATTTTGTTTATCCATCTATCAATTGATGGACATTTGGGTTGTCTCCTATTAGGTACATGATTTACAGATATTTTCTCCCATTCTGTGAGTTGTCTGTTCACTTTCTTGATGGTATTCTTTATAACACAAAAGTTCCTAATATTGGTGAAGTCTAACTTTATTTTTCTTTTATTGCTTGTGTTTTTGGTGTCGTATCTAAAGAAGGCTTTGCCTGTCCCAAGGTCGCAAACACTTATTCCTATCTTTTCTTTTAAAGTTTTATAATATATCTCTTACAGCAAACTGTGTGACTCATTTAGAGTTAATGTTTGTGTATGATATAAGGAAGTGGTCCACTTTTTTCTTTTTCATATGGATATTTGATTGCACCCAGCATCCTTTGTTGAAAAGACTATTATTTCCCCATTGAATGGTCTTAGAATCCTTGTCAAAAACCAGTTGACCGTAAATGTAAGGATTTATTTCTTGACTCTTAGATCTGTTCCATTAATCTACACCTGTATTCTTGTGCCATTATCACATTGTTTTCATTATGTGAGGTGTCTGTTCTCTACCTTGTTATTCTTTTTCAAGATTATTTTGGTTATTCTTGCATTTCCATGTGAAATCCTAATCAGCTTGTCAGTTCTGCAGAATTTGATAGATTTTTTTTATAGTGATTGCATTTATTCTGTAGACAATTTCAGGAATATTACTGTTACTGTCTTAATAATGGTAAGTCTTCTGAGTCAGAAGTGTGCCATATTCTTCAACTTATTTACGTTTTCTTTAATATCTTAATATTTTGTAGTTTTAAAAATTTAAAGCTTAAGTCTTATACATTTTAGAAGTTTATTTCTAAGTATTTTCTTTTCAGGCTCTTGTAAATAGAATTCTTTTCTTAATTTCACTTTCAAATTATTCATTGGTAGTGTATTGATGTACAGCTGACTTTCGTATATTGGTCTTTTATCCTGGTGTCTTACTGAACTCACTTATAGTAGTTTCTGTGGTGGATTCCTTAGGATATTCTACATATTAAAAAAATCATGTCCTCTGTAAATAAAGATCAGTTTACTTTTTCCTTTGAAATCTGGCTGTCCTTTCTTTTTTTTCTTTTTTTTTCTTTTGTTTTTTTCCTCCTTTTTCTTGCCTAATTGCCCTAGCTAGAAACTCTAGTACCATATTGTATACAAGGGGCAAAAGACTTGTTCCTGATTGGAGAAAGCATGCAGTCTTTCATCATTAAGTATGATGATAGCTGTGGGTTTTTCATGATGCCCTGTATCAGGTTGAGGCAGTTCCCTTCTGTTTCTGGTTTGTTTGGGGCAGTGGTTAAATTGTTGAATTAAAAATACTCAGTACTCCATTTTTACATTGAATTTAACGTTTTGTATTTTAGAATTTACATAATATAAAGACTGCAATAACTAAAATATCCTTCAGTTATATTATTATCAGCTCTTCTACTTTTTATTAAACAGTGCTTCTTCTTTCCAGTTGTGTGAACTTGAGCAACTTTAACTTATGTGCATCTGAGTTTCCTCATCTGTAAAACTGGGTTTGACTGATTTCATTACCTACCTTATAGAGCTTTTGAAAGACTAGACTATTTACAAATAAAGCATTTAGAATAGCTGATGTCCCCATTGTAAGCAATAATATATCTCGGTTCTTATTAAAGATATGCATAGTTAATGCCAGAATTAATCCCAATATATTTTTTCACATATACAGCTTGTTTAGAAGAGATTTCTTTAAGAAAATAACATTTCTTTCAGAGCTTTATTTCAATCTCGTTGTTGTTTACAATAATACGTATCTCTCATTGTAGAAGAATATTCAAGCAAGCTTGTCTAAGGCTTCATATCTAGCACCTACAAAATTAAGCAATATAAGCCTCAGAAACCTTTGTTCAATATTTGGAAAGTTTTTAAGTTAGTTTGGTTTGTTTTTATGTCTTACCTTTTCTTTCATATGACTTTGGTTCTTCAATCATGTTTCTTTTACAAAGCCATGTACTATGTCTAAAAAAAACCTGAGAGGCATCTTCCTGGTTTTGATATTTAGTTATTTAGCTAAGCTACTTCCTTAGAGAACATGAATGAACAGCTATGAAAAACAATACATCTTGCCATGAGGGACTAGATTCATTAAGGACATCCTGCATTTTTTTTTAACATCTTTATTGGAGTATAACTGCTTTACAATTGTGTGTTAGTTTCTGCTGTATAACAGAGTGAATCAGCTATACATATACGTACATCCCCATATCTCCTCCCTTTTGCATCTCCCTCCCACCCTCCCTATCCCACCTCTCTAGGTGGTCACAAAGCACCAGGCTGATCTCCCTGTGCTGTGCGGCTCCTTCCCACTAGCTATCTATTTTACATTTGGTAGTGTATATATGTCCACAACACTCTCTCACTTCATCCCAGCTTTCCCTTCCCCCTCGCCATATCCTTAAGTCCATTCTCTATGTCTGCATCTTTATTCCTGTCCTGCCCCTAAGTTCTTCAGAACCATTTTTTTTTATTGCATATATATATGTTAGCATACGGTATTTGTTTTTCTCTTTCTGACTTACTTCTCTCTGTATGACAGTCTCTAGGTCCATCCATCTCACTACAAATAACTCAGTTTCATTTCTTTTTATTGCTGAGTAATATTCCATTGTATATATGTGCCATTCATCTGTCGATGGACACTTAGGTTGCTTCCATGTCCTGGCTATTGTAAATAGAGCTGCAGCAAACATTGTGGTACATGACTCTTGTTGAATTATGGTTTTCTCAGAGTATATGCCCAGTAGTGGGATTTCTGGGTCATATGGTAGTTCTCTTGTTAGTTTTTTGAGGAGCCTCCATACTGTTCTCCATAGTGGCTATATCAATTTACATTCCCACCGAAGCCCTGTTCGTAGCTTTTTAATGATGGCCATTCTGACCGCTGTGAGGTTTAGTTATCTAAGTTAAAGAAATATATAAGTATGTATGTAAAAAAATACATAAAATGGTATACAATAAAATACATATAAGTACAAACATGTTTAACATACAAGTGGGACTAGGAAGATATTTATTTAGAAATGCTTTTTAACTTTGAGATGTTTTTGACATACAAAAATTCATATATATACATAATTTCATATTTCATCAATTCTAAGAGGTACTTTTTTTCTTACTTTAAGGTCTCTGAATCCAGGTTATATTTTACCATTTCTAGCATCTTAGACTCAAAAATACAGTGATTAAGTCTTTCTCTTGGCTGCATATTATTCCATGGTATGAGTCTTTCATAATTTTCTACCCAGTCCCTTATTTACAAATTAGGGGTTTTTGTTATTGTTCATTATGATTTTTGGTTTTCATTTTGCTTTTAGCTTTTTATTATTATGAAAGATGGCTTAATTAACATTCTTTTTCTACTTTAAATGTTGTGTTTATTTCATTTTATATAAATGCCTATAAGCTATATTGCTAATTTATATACATTATTAAAATGGAATAGTGGTTAACTTCTTGGTTTTTGCCTTTTATCTTTTTTCCTTTTTATTTTTATTAATTGATATTGAAGTATAGCTGCTTTACAATGTTGTGTTAGTTTCTGCTGTACAGAGAAATGAATCAGTTATATGTATACATGTATCCACTCTTTTTTAGATTTCCTTCCCATCTAGGTCACCACAGAGCACTGAGTAGAGTTCCCTGTGCTATACAGTAGGTTCTCATCAGTTATTTATTTTATATATAGTAGTGTATATATGTCAATCCCAATCTCCCAATTCATCCCACCCCCCACTTCCCCCCTTGGTAACCATAAGTTTGTTTTGTACATCTGTGACTCTATTTCTGCTTGGCAAATAAGTTCATCTGTACCATTTTTCTAGATTCCACACATAAGCAATATTATACAATGTTTGTCTTTCTCTTTCTGACTTAATTCACTCTGTATGACAATCTCTATGTCCATCCATTTCACTACAAATAACTCAATTTCGTTTCTTTTTATGGCTGAGTAATATTCCATTGCATATGTACCAATTTACATTCCCACCAACAGTGTAAGAGGGTTCCCTTTTCTCCACACCCTCTCCAGCATTTATTGTTTGTAGATTTTTTGATGATGGCCATTCTGACTGGTATGAGGGATACCTCATTGTAGTTTTGATTTTCATTTCTCTAAGAATTAGCCATGATGAGTATCTTTTCATGTGTTTTTGGCCATCTGTATGTCTTTGGAGAAATATCTATTTATATATTTCACCCATTTTTTGATTGGGTTTTTTGGTTTTATTTGATATTGAGCTGCATGAGCTGTTTGTATATTTTGGAGATTAATCCCTTGTCAGTTGTTTCATTTGCAAATATTTTCTCCCACTCTGAGGGTTGTTTTTTCATTTTGTTTATGGTTTCCTTTTTTGTGCAAAAGCTTTTACATTTAACTAGGTCCCATTTGTTTATTTTTGTTTTTATTTTCATTACTCTAGGCTGTGGAGGTTTTTGCCTTTTTCTAATTCATTTTCCATATTCTAATCTAGGCCTTTCTAAAAAAGTAAATGTGATTATGACAATTATGTAATATAGTATTTAAATTCTTAGGATATTCCCTTCACTTGAAATACCCTACCCAAATTTTTGTTTGCCCATGAAGAATTCAGAACTCAGCCTTGCTGTCATCTTGGAAAACTATCTTCAACCTCAAGGGTGTCTCCAGCATTGCTCGATAGCCCCGTATGCTTAAATCCTTTCAACATTTATCATAATTGTACTGCAGATGCCTTATTTATTTTTCTGTCTCTTGTATTTGGCTTCCTTAAGATCTGGGACTGTGTAGCTAGCATAAGGAGTAGCTGCCACTTGATAGGTCAGTAAATATTGAAGGAATGAATAATGCTGTGATTGTTTTTAAAATGTTTCCAAATATTTTAAAAATATTGGCTATGAAAAGTTTTTGTCACGCTGAAAAGGAAAGTAAAAAGAGAAATTTACAAAGCTGTATGACTAGCTTAGAAGGAAATGAAAAATATGTTGGTATTACCAGTACATGCTTTTTTCTGGTTTTAGCCATCTTAAGAGGAAGCAGTAACTAAAATAAAAATATGTTCAAGAGATCTGTTACCGGGCTTCCCTGGTGGCGCAGTGGTTGAGAGTCTGCCTGCGAGAATTATAGGTCAAGAAGTAGGTACCTTTACAAAGGAAAAATTACTAAAGGCTTTGGATAAAAAACTATAACTTTAGTCATTAGATGGCTAAATATTACCTTCCATATGTGATAACCAGTGTGTTCTTGTTATATTTCACTATATATACTCAGTGCTTACTCCTAAATGCCTCCTTCCCATACTTTACACATACACCAAAGGGAAAAAACAAACAAAGCAATCCTTTGTGCTTACGTTTCTCAGAATGATGTATGAATTACAGCTTTAAGAGGAGGGCTCTAACCTGGGCTATGTTAATAATAGGAACAATGATAATACCATTTTTTTCCCCTAACTGTTTATACTGAAATAGAAGTTGACAATCTCTTATCCAACATGACTACATGATGGGTAGTAGTCACATGTACAGCACATTCCTTACTCAGAAAAGCATATCAGAATGCACTTAAAGAGAGAATGTAATTTACAGTTGAACAATAGTATTAAATATTCCTTAAAGTAAAAAATAAATTTAAAAATTTTTGCAAGTTTCAGTACTTAATTATTAATAATAAATTACTGTGACACTTTAGTTGAGAAACTTTACTTTAAAAACCACGTCTACAAAAAAAAAAAAAAAAAAAAAAAAAAACACGTCTACATATATTTCATTTACATGCATATAATACAGTACATATATTATTGACCCTTACAACAGACCTGTATTTTGGGTAGTAAAGGTCCTGGTATCCTGAAGGCCAATTACAAACACTTGTCTGTCCAAAGTCACATGTTAATTAGGATTGGAGAAGAAACTAAGTCCCAAGTTTCTTCCTTCATGGGCCTGTCCTTTTTCCGTCATACCACATAGCTATGTATGGACTGAAAATGACAATCAGCACAAAAAAGTAGTGTATAAATTTTCATATACAGACACACTCAGATATGCACATTCATGTATATGCATGTATTACTAGTGAGTCAGTCTTTAAATATCTGAAAACTGTCTTACCAGCAGCAAATATCTGAAGCTTCACTTCTACCTCTCTCTTAGAAAAACCTTGAAGTTAATAGGTTTCATGTGTATGAAGTGTTTGCACTTATCCTTATTCAGTGTACCAGCACAATTCCTGTTTCTTTAAGAAAAAAAAAAAAAAGTCTGGCATCTAATTGAATGCTCCTATCAGCACAATTGTAAGATTTGATGCAAAGTTTTGATGTTTTAAGAGTTGAAGCTTTAACTCTATTTTTTTAGGCTATCAATTTGAGACTACTTTTGTCATTTTTATAATGATCTCCAAAATGCCTTTATCTATCCAATCCCAATTTTGAAGATCTTACAGTTCAGGAGAATTAAAAGCAGCAAAGAACTGTCAGCAGTCCTGAACAAGAAAACACAAGCTATGGCTGAGGGAAACTTAAAGAACTTCCTAACCAAAATAGTGACTCAGATCATAGTGTTACATCTTAAAAGATAGGCTCAGTGGAAATACGGCTGACACATTGTACAAAGAAAGTTGTCACTGGTTTGAAAGTATCACTGATCATTAAGAAGAAGGAATATTTTGTTGGTAATAAGTTTTAAGAACTTGGCAATTGATGAAAATATTGAAATTTGGGGGAAGAACTCATTAGTTCTATATCTCCGTAGCTTGTTTATGGCTGTACGCTATAAAAATGGATAATTCAGACATTAAATATATTTTACTAAAAATTGACAAGACAAATGTAGAATTTAGTATTAATATTTAATTTATTTTTAAATAATACAGGACTTTAAATTCTTTTTACTTTATGTACTAACTTCCATCTATAGAATACTTAAACATAATTTAATAGCCTTCTGAAATTTGGACTACCTACCTCCCTGACACTTTCAAAAAGTTTTAATTTCCTGTTGTTTAAATGTATATGATTCAAATAGTTTTCAAATTTAAGAAATTTTGTGACATCACAGAGATTTTGTTGGCTTCTGTAGGCTTTGAAATAATTCTGTTATGGATGGAGCACAGTCTTTGCTCCATGGATCTACAAGCAAAGTCTCTGAACATTTAGGGAAATAATAGTTTTAGAGCCCATGCATTATTTTCTAAAAGAGAGAACTATAACCATTCTAACTATTTTGAAAAAAAAATGTTAATATACTATTCTAAGAAAATGTTAATATAAGTTTTAGGTAAATTGGTTAAATAAAGTTCGTCTTCTGGTTTTTCTGACAGCTCTCAACTCTTCCTACATAGTACATTAGAAACACTGTACTTCTAGAAGTTGACACAGTATAGCAAATGCCTCTAGAGTATCATCTTTTAGTGATAAACTAGGTCAATGAAACCATGCAAATTTATTTTCAATACATTGCTAACTATAATGGGTATTTCTGTTTGTTACCATACAAACATCTAGAAATAAGCGTGTAGAAAATTTTCATCAAAATTCATCAAATTTGAAACATTTGTTTGAGATTGTCTAACAAAATATAAGCTGTGTGATATAAACAAAATTAACTCTGGGAACTGAGGAACCTACCTCATAGACCAGTTAAATTATCATACCAAAGAAGTTCTTATGACTCCTGGTCAGGAGAGACAGGGATGTGTATTAACACACCGTACAAGGAGAAAACAGTGGTGTTAAATACAGGTGTCCAAACAAACATCCAAAGGATGGACCTGCCAAATTGCAGACCTTGATTTGCTCTCCAGCTTTTTCTCGTACAGCATACTCAAGAGTGAGTAGCAGCAAGGATTTACTCACTTAATGATCGTTAGTGATTCTCCTGGGCAAGGTTGAGGAGACCAGAAAATATGTAATAAATTTTAGAAAGCTCGCCAAAAGTGATTAGAGTCAAAATAGTTTGGGCAGTTATTAAGTGAAGCTTCACTTATCTGAAAACTGCATTCATCCATAACATCTTATTTCCTCATAGTAAGAGATGAATGAGAAATTCTTAGTCATAAAATGTGATAGAGGCCATTCAAAGGACTTATTTTGTTCCTGTTTTTAAAGAGGATTTATGGGTCAAGTTATACTATCAACTAATTACAGTGATCACTTGTCCATGTTCAAAAATAGAAATTAATTAGAGCTTATTAGGTGAAAAGACTATTGATTTTGCTGTCTTTAAGAACATTAGACTCTAAGCTTTTTTTTAGTTTAGGGACTGTTTGTTGGTCATCTTTATACTATGCACATCTAGATACCCTGTTGGACATATAACGAGTGTTCCGTAAATCTTTAAGGAAGGAATGAAAGAATAGCCTTCATATGTATGTAAGATAGAAAATCTATTTTTATTATTATTATTATTATTTTTTTGGCTGCATTGGGTCTTTGTTGCTGCGTGCAGGCTTTCTCTTTGTTGAGGTTCATGGGCTTCTCATTACGGTGGCTTCTCTTATTGAGGAGCACAGCCTCTAGGCGCGCGGGCTTCAGTAGTTGCAGTACACAGGCCCTAGAGCACGCAGGCTTCAATAGTTGTGGCACATGGGCTCAGTAGTTGTGGTGCACGGGCTCTAGGGCATGCGGGCTTCAGCAGTTGTGGCACGCAGGCTCAGTAGTTGTGGCTCACAGGCTCTAGAGCACAGGCTCAGTAGTTGTGGCACATGGGCTTAGCTACTCCACAGCATGTGGGATCTTCCCGGACCAGAGATCGAACCTGTGTCCCCTGCATTGGCAGGCAGACTCTTAACCACTGTGCCACCAGGAAAGTCCCAGAAAATCAATTTTGTCTTAGTTATAAGGGTATTTTGTTTCTAACATAGCTTCCAGTTGTAGCTGTTTATCTTAGACATGAGTTTCTTAGAAATGGAGATTCTCATGCTTAGGTCCTGCATTTTCTAATTCAGTAGATCTGGGATAAGGTTGAGGAATCCACATTTTATTAATAAGCACTGTGGATGATTATTTTACAGGTACTAAATGAACCATGCTGAGAGATACTGCACCCAAACCCATAACCCAGTTCATACCTGAACTGCCACAGCCATTCTCTTTTCTTTTTCCAATTTGTATCAAACTTTACCTTTCTTTTTTTAAGTATAATATTGATATTATTTTTACCTCAGTTCCCTGTAATATTGTATTTAACAAAATGTGGATCCTGGACCACCAGCATCAACATCGGCTGGGTGATTTAATAAAGTATTCCCAAGAGAAATTGTTTATCAGTCATGTTCATAGTTGTTAGAACATAAAATCTAATTCTGACCAGCATCTAGCACAGTGCCTGGCTCCTAAAATAGCCACACAATATCTGTTGAGTGAATAGATAGAAGAGAGGAAGGATGTTGGAAGGATTAAAAGATCTACTTGTTTTTCTGTTTCCCAACCTGCAGTTGTTTAGGGGTTTTTTTTTAAATGGAATGGGGGGCATATCAGGCAGAGGTAGGCATGCTTGCAGTAGCCAACTAATAAGAAGAAATAGGAAAATGTTAGAAAAGATTTAACAAGTCAAAAAGTATGGTCACCTGGGTCCTATTACAATAAGGGCAAATAGCACTACTCTCATTGACAGCTAAGGTCACCACTATAATTACAGCACAGTCACTGAATTTTTTTAACCAGAAGAGATTCCTATTTTAATAAGAATAAATTTGCATTATCAAGAAAAGTTATATTATTCTAAAAAGTTTATTCTATTAAGAATATAGGAAACTGTATTACGTGTATTTAGAAAAATGCCCTTAAATATTTTAAATGATGAATAGAGTGCTGTGTTTTAATTATCTGGAAAAATCTCCTTTACTTAAAGTTTCTAAGTCTTTGATGGTTCCAGATGACTGAGATGTTATTGTATCTTTTCAGCATGATGACCTCTTCACTTATGGCTTGTGTGTGTGTGTGTGTGTGTGTGTGTGTGTGTGTGTATGTGTGTATGTATATGTTCCTTTTGGGATACTATTCACTAATGACTACTTTGCACATTGTCATCTTAGAGTTAAATGTTTTTGATAAATGACTTTTATATTATTTTAGAGGAAAGAGCTTTGAAGTCAGACTTGAGCTATGATTCTGCACGTGTGACCTCTCCAACTTTGTTTCCTCACTAGCAAAATGGGAATAATTTGCTTGCTGCATAGATCTATTGTATTATGGGGATTAAGTGAGATAATTCACTGAGCACAATGCCTCGCACATTGAAAGTTCTCAATAAATAATCAAATCTATTTTTAGAAGATTGGAAAAAGAATTTATATGTATTGTGGTAGTTTTTTAGATCTCCTCCTTCGTGTTTTTATTTTTCTGTAGACTAAATCTACTTAGTCTGCTGTTCAAAGTCTACTGTTCAAAAACTAGAATGAAAATAAAATACACACTGACAATGCATAAATTACCCTCTGTTGCTTTTACCTCTTAGTGTAAACAAAAGTTCTCTAGGCTTTCAATAGGAATGGATCTTTAGTGAAGTACATCCATATGGCAATTCTAAAATATAAAAATGAACTTTTAAAATATTGAATAAGCATAAAAATCAAATTATGTTGCTCGAAAAGGAATACTCATACATCTTCTCCCATCTTGCATAACACAAAAATAGCTAACTGCTTTTGCTCATAAAAATCATATTTAGAGGGTGACTAAGCATGAGACAGTTCCCAAACAAATCTTTGAGAAAGTTATGCAGGAGTGAAAGTGAGATTTCAGTTGTAATCAGTTTCTTCATCTAGGTTAGTTCAGTGACGGTAGACTGGTAAATTTCTTAAATCATATGTTAGCCATACATCATTGTTGAAGATATTTTGTATATCACTGGAATATTAAAACCTAATGTGTGGGCTTCCCTGGTGGCGCAGTGATTGAGAGTCTGCCTGCCAATGCAGGGCACACGGGTTCGTGCCCCGGTCTGGGAGGATTCCACATGCCACGGAGCGGCTAGGCGCGTGAGCCATGGCCGCTGAGCCTGTGCGTCCGGAGCCTCCACAACGGGAGAGGCCACAACAGTGAGAGGCCCGTGTACCGCAAAAAAAAACCCGAAAACCTAATGTGATTTGTTTTTAACCAGAACCTGGTTTTGTAGGCTCTAGCTACTATGTTCTTCTTTCTTTTACAGGCATATGCGTACATTTCCATAAGAATATTTGTTCATTTACATAAAATGCATGAAACAGAGAACACTTATCTGAAGAATGATTTAGTAATGTCATCTTATGTATTCATATACTATTGTTGCTACATAAAAATAATTGGATGGTCCACTACTAACAATAAAATTTTTATTAGAAAGTGGGGATATTGATAGCACCATACCAGAATGTTACTTAAAAAAAAAATTCACAGTGTCTCAGAATACATAATTTGAAGGGATTATACAATCATTTATAAAGGAAATTTAAAAAGTTTATCTCTGCTATTCCTGAGGTCCAATAGTAGTTTAATTTGTTTCTTCATCTTTTAAAGAAGCATACGTATTATATTTTTAGGACAATCTTTGTATATGTTTTTCTTATGGTAATCAAATGTCATTTAGGGTAGAGTGTATTTCCTTTTTTCATATTTCAAGAGATTCGGTTCTGTAGTTTACCTTAAAAACCTTATATTTACAAATTATACCATTTCAAGTAAGTTATTCTCAGTAGAATATTGAGGTATGAATTTGCCCTTGTTTATCTCCAAGTTTTAACTTTCATTTGGATAAACTTTCCTACTGTGACATTTCTGCCTTTACTTCATTTTCTTCTTTGTTTTTCTTGTCATTTTAGTTGTCAAACATAGAAAATATAATGTATAAGTAAAACCATCCTATTTTCAGAAAAAAGGCAAGTTAAACATACTATTTTTAACTTATTTTGAAAAGAAAAATAATTGTCTCGAAATTCACATTACATTACGCAAATTTATTTGCAAAGCAGGGGTAATAAGAATAGATATCCAAATTGCCATGCATGTCACAAAGAAAATATTCCTCTGGAGTTATCTGGAATGTGAAGAAAATATTTTTCTGCTAAACAGCTGTGTATCATCCAACCTTTGAACCAAATTTGACTTTACTTCTACTTATCATGCCTAACTCTTGTTTATCTTAATTGTTAGAGACAGACATATATATATTTACATTTATATTTTTAAATTCTTAGCACTGAAACAAGAAAGATATGTAGTAATTTCTTTTAAATGTGTTAAATAAATGTGTTTAAATGTGTTTTTTTACAAAATATCATATTGCTGAGTTTTACTTTTTAACCCTGTCTGAAACTCCCTCTATTTAAGAGGAATCCTCATATCACTGTGCAGAGTGACAACTGTTATACTTCATTGGACTTCTTCCATATTACTTTATGTTCATTATTTTATTTTGTTGTTTGCTCTTTTCCCTTTCCTTTCTTTTTACTGATTTGTTCAAATTACTATTAGTTTCATTTTTCCATTTGTTATTAATTCCTTTTGTACCTTGTTAATCTGGAAATAATGTGCTTTTTTATTTTAATACCCATTATCTGACATATATTTCTCCACAGTTATATGAAAACCAGAAACCAAATAAACTCTCCACCAATCCACTCTATTCCCCTCTCCTAGATGAAAGCTTTAGAATGTTTTAATTCCCCATTCCATTCCCCTTCTCAAATGACCTTTAGGGTGACCTTTTACTTTCCTTTACCCTCTTCCAACTCAGTTTTGCTGACATAGGTCAGTACTTTTAGTTCCAGATTTATTAGACTTTTCCCTTGCCATATGTCTCCTCTGTTTTAAGAATCCTTACTTCATAGTTACATTACAAATTCCCAGTCAATCATTTTCCATTTAGTTTTAACATATATATTGCAAGGCTATTGCACTGTTTTCTATTCATCATCTTCTGTCTTGAGGTTTCTATTCTGATTCATATGTTGTTTGGTTCAAGTACTTTTTTGAGTATTTTCATTAGATGGTTTAGATGAGTGGTATTATCTCTCATGGTTGTATATCCACAGTTCTTTCTACTAACCTGCACAATGTATGATATACTTAGTTGGGCATAGAATTGTTTGTTGGCAGTCTTTTCCTCAGTATAAGGATGTATAAAACATGTCTAACATATTGTGAAAGTCTGTGGAAATGTCTTAACTAGTTTGAACTTTATTTTGCCTAAAGCATTTTAAATTGACAAATCACTTAAAATTGTCATCAGAATTAATTATAAAATAATTTTTGTAATGTCAGATTAGGTGAATGTATTTATGAAATGTCTTTGAAATTGCTATAGGTTTTGTATAGCCTGCTCAAAGTAGTTGCAACCTGTACAGCAAAACAGAGTAAGGAAATAGCACTTTACTCTCGATGCCTCTTGAGTATCTCTTACTCTAAAGAGTAAGAGATCTTCAGATCCTAACATTTAGAGATCCTCCTACAAATAGAACATCTTATCTGATTAAGCTGATTAACTCTCAGTGAAGCCCACAGTTGACAAGTCCTACCCAGACACTTTCTTTTGGTGTTTCATTCTTAATATGAGTAAATGTCCAACAGTTCATTCCAACAGTTTTCCAGTAATTTCCAACAGTTTTCTACTAATTTAAGAAAAGCCTCCAACATGAAAAACATAATAAATCTAAACCAACAGAGGGAACTGACAATGAAGGTAGCCAGATAATTAAAATACAAAAGCAAAAAGAAAAGAAACATACACAAGTTAGAGAAAAACAAACTATATCCTCAAAGAGTTAAGAGAAAATATGGAGTCCATTAAATAAGAAAATACAAAATTCATTAAACAAGATGCTATTTAAATTTTTTAAATTAGAAAAGGCAGAACTCTGAAGTTAAAATACTATAACATAAATAAAATTTAATTATAAACTTTAATAGGCTGGAAAAGAAAGTATGGTGAGTTCCTAGAAAATAGAACAAGAAGCAAAGAATAAGAAACCAAAAGGCAGAAAATACATGAGATTCACGGCTTAACCAGGAGCCCCATGATATTGCAAATAGGACTTCCATAAAAGAAGAATAGAAAAAAGTAGAGGGGAAAAGAAATTGTCAATGAAATAAGATATATTATTAAATTTCTCAGAACTGAAGGATATGAGTCTTCACACTGAAAAAGCCCACTGAGTATCCAGCACAATAAATGAAAAATATGCATACCACAGAAAATTTTCACAAAATTTCAGCATACCAAGGATAAAGAAAAAATGGTAAGAGCTTCCCAAGGGCAAGGAATGGGGATAGTTCACATCCAAAGGAGTATAATGGCATTGGACTTCTCCACAAATACACTGTGGAACAGTTTCTTCAAAATTGTAATGGAAACAATTTTATTACTTAGAATTTTATCCCCAGACAAATCAAGTGTGATGGTAGAATAGAAAGAATACTCCCTCCAACCCCCCAAAAATACTTTCCATAGACTGATTCCTAGGAAATTACTGCAGAATATGATTTTGCTAGATGATTAAGTAAATTATGACGGAAAAAGACGTAGACAACTGAAAACAAGGGATCCCACTCAGGAGAGGGATAAAGAAAAGTGTCAGCATGGCTGCTATTCAGCAAACCAAAAAGACAACCAGTTAACATTGTACTCTTAAAAGAGAACCTTCAAGAAGGAACTCCCCAGGAAACAAAGGAAAGTGACATGTTTGAGCATATAGAAAAAATATTGATATGCGTGTTGCAGTGATGTTGGAAGAGTACATAATAATTGTATTAAGTACCTAGAAAACTAGGTTAGTGAAAAAAATGAGGAAATTATTAACTCCAGAAGAAAAAAATAGGCATGGACCTAGTTCACTTCTTGCCCTGTAGTGTTTATAAGTCATGATACGTAAACATTGGCTATTCGATTAACCCAAAATTATAACATTATTTTGGCATCAGAGATGTGTAGAAATGTGGGATAAGTGTACAGAAGAGTTAAGTCTTCATATATGATTGGGAATCAACCAATAGTGTTTAAAATTGACAAGTGAAGAAATAGAAGAATAAGAATATCATTTAGAAATATATAGGTTAATCCCAAAGGAAAAAGCCAGAAGAGTTGAGCATGATTGCCTCTGGGGACATAGAATAGAAAGGTATGTGGCAGAAGAATGCTGTTCTTCACTAGAAGTCTTTTAATATTATTTTACTTCATAAACTACATACATATGTTACCTTGATAAAAATAAAATCAATTTTAAAAATATAATATCCTTTTTGTGAAAGTTAGAGTTAATTTTGTGTTGTTTAGCCCTCTTCTATTCCTGATTGGACTTGAGATCTTTTTTTTTTTTTTTTTTTAAAAAAAAAAAAGGCATTTACAGCTATAAATTTCCCTCTGAACACTACTTTAGTTGAATCATACTGGTTTTGGTGTATTCTGTTTATATTTTTATTCATTTAAAATATTTTCTGGGGCTTCCCTGGTGGTGCAGTGGTTGCGCGTCCGCCTGCCGATGCAGGGGAACCGGGTTCGCGCCCCGGTCTGGGAGGATCCCACATGCCGCGGAGCGGCTGGGCCCGTGAGCCATGGCCGCTGGGCCTGCGCGTCTGGAGCCTGTGCTCTGCAACGGGAGAGGCCGCAGCAGAGGGAGGCCCGCATACCACAAAAAAAAATAAATAAATAAATAAGTAAATAAATAAATAAAATATTTTCTGATTTCTCTTGTGATATCTTATTTGACTCATTGATTATTTAGGAATGTGTCATTTAATTTCCACATATTTGTGAATTTCCATGTGCATTTAAGAATGATAGTCTACTGTTGTTGGTTGGAGTGTTCTATAGATCTCTGTTAGGTCCCGTTGATTTTTAGTACTCTTTAAGTCTTTTATTTCCTTACTAATTTTCTGCCTAGTCTGTCCATTGTTGAAAATGGAATAGCGGAGTCTCCAACTATTATTGTTCAATTGTCTATTTTTTCCCTTCAGTTATGTGAGTTTTTGCTTCAAGTATTTTGGGACTTTTTTGTTAAGTGCATGTATGTTTACAATAGTTATGTCTTTCTGATAAACTGACTCATTATTATAGAGCATCCTTTTTATCTCTAGTAAAAAATTTTTGTCTTAAAGTCTCTTTTGTCTCATATTAGTGTATCCATTCCAACTCTCTTTTGGTTACTGTTTGTATGGCATATTTTTTTCATCCTTTAAGTTTCAACCTATTTTTGTCTTTGAGTCTAAAGTGTTTCTCTTGTAGGCAGTATGTAACTGGATCATGTTTTTTAATCCATTCTGCCAATTTCTGACTTTTGATTGGGGTGTTTGTCCCATTTATATATAATGTAATAACTGATAAGGTAAGAATTACATGTGCCATTTTGCTACTTGCTGTCTGTGTTTTTTATGTTTTTTTCCCCCTCTTTCTTCATTACCACCACCTTTTGAGTTTGATAGATTTTTTTTTTTTGTATACCATCTTAATTCTCTTGTTGCTTCTTTTACTGTATTTTTCAGCTATTTTCTTAATGGTTGCCCTGGTGACTATAATTAACATCTTAACCTAAAACAATCTAGTTTAGATTAATACCAACTTAATTTCATTGCAAAAACTTTGCTCCACTATAGTTTCATTCCCTTCTTTACTTTGTACTACTATTGTCATATAAATTACATTTCTTACACACTATCAATCCATCAACAAAGTTTTAAAATTATGCAGCTGTCTTTTAAATCTTATAGAAGAAAAGAATTACAATAAAAATATATATTTATGCTGTCTCTTATACTTATCTTTGTAGTTACCTTTACTGGTGCTCTTTGTAATGTAGATTACAGTTACTGTCTAGTATTAGTCTGAAGGATTCTCTTTTTTATTTCCTGGGCAGAACTGCTAGCAACATATTCCCTCAGTTTTTGTTTTTCTGGAAATATCTTGATTTCTCCTTCACTTTTAAAGAATAGTTTTGCTGGATGTAAGATTCTTTTTTGACAGTTGTTTTCTTTGAGCATGTCATCCAGTGCCATTTGGCCTCCATGGCTTCTGATGAGAAGTCAGCCTTTAATCTTACTGAGGGTCCCCTGTACACGATGAGTCTATTTTCTATTGCTGTTTTAAAGATTATCTCTTGTCTTTGTTTTCTGACATTTTGACTATGATGTGTTTGAGTGTGGATCTCTTTGAGTTTATTGTACTTTTGTTGAGCTTCTGGGATATTAAGATTAATGTTGCTTTTTTCAGTATATTTGGGGAGTTTTCAGTCGTTATTTCTTCAGATATTCTTTCTGCTCCTTTTTCTCTCTCCTCTCCTCCTGGGACTTCTGTTTTGCATTCCCTAGGATGCTGGATGCTGTCCCACTGGTGTCTGTGGCTCAGTTAATTTTTTTTAAATTCTTTTTGCTTTTTCCTTCTTATATTGGATAATCGCAATTGACCTGTCTTCCAGTTAACTGATACTTTTTTCTGCCAGTTTATATATGCTATTCAAACTTTAGTTATTTTACTTTTCAATGGCAGAATGTGTTTTATTATTATTTTTTTAATTTTCTCTCTTTATTGTCATTCAGTAGTTGGTGAAACATCATTTGCATATTTTCATTTAATTCTTGGACATGTTTTTTTTTAGTTCTTTGAACTTATTTATTATAGGTGATTTAAAATCTTGTCTAATAAGTCTAACTTTGGGGCTTCCTCAGAGACAGTTTCTATTGATTGCTATTTTTCCTATTTATGAGCCATACTTCCTTGTTTGCATATCTCATATTTTTTTGTTAAAACTTGACATTTTGAATAATTATCAACTCTAGAAATCAGATGCCATCCTCCCTAAGGTTTGTTATTGTTGCTGTCTCTGTTGTTGTTGCTACTTGTTTTTTAAGTGATTTTTCTATAAAGTCTGTATTATTTGTTATTTTTGATCACTAAAGTCTCTGTTCTGTTACCTTAGTAGCTATCTAATGATTGATGGGAGGTTGAACTAATAAATCTCTTAGCCTTTCCTGAGAAGGCTCTGTGTATGTGTTGGGGTATGTTCTCAGTGCTCCATCAGGCAGTTTACAACTCTGCCTTAGACTTAGCCTTCACTTTCTCCTTACACAGAGCCTCAACGTCAGCCAGAGGTGAGAGTTTAGAACCTTCTCAAGTCTTTCATGGTCATGCACAAAGCCCTATGCCTGTTCATGACCCTCCAGGGTATGTTGGACCTTTTCATAGCCCTGTGTGGACATCCCATTCTCTAGTTTTCCCTTTAATTTTTTTGATCAGCCTCTTGTTAGTCCCAACTATCAAAGCCACCTCCAATAGCTTTAGTGTTAAACAATTGCTGCTGATTGTCTTCAACAAATGCCCTGGGGGGAGGACTGTTTTTACAGAGGTAGGTCTGAGTCAAATGAAATGAAGTGCAAAATGGAACCATGTAATGACCTGCAAGATTAGTCAAATAGTGACAGTTCTCTGGGGATGGACATTTTGGGGAACTCTAAATCTGTACTAATCCCTTAAGTGGCTGATAAGCTGCAAGTTTACATAGCTACCAGAATTATGTGGCTCTTGGTTTTCAAAGCTACTCCAGAACCTGAGAGGGGAATGGGATTAACAAAAATTAAAATGTCATAAGATTTGCTCTTCTTACCAAGGTTCAGCCATTTATCTTGAATAAACAGTCCTTGGATTGTCATTAAGCCTTCAGTTAATTTCCAGAGTTTTGAAAAAGGTGATTTTGACAGTTTTTTCCAGTATTATCATTGCTTTTATGCAGAAGCTATTTTTGGAGGTCTTCATTCTGCCATTCCAAATATTGATCTCTGTTTTTTAAAAGCAATTCAGATAGTACAAATAGAACAAAAGCGTACTGTAAATAAGATTTCTACCCTAAACACCTTTTTTCCCCAGTCCCAACTGGAATATTAACTAGTATTAGCAATTGTGTTCTTCATAAATATATGCCTAGAGAAGCATATATGTGTATAGAGATAAGATCTATGTTTCCTTTTATACATGAAGAAATATGCTGTATACTATAGTCTATACCATTTTCTTTGCACTTGATAATTTACCTTAGATATTGGTCCATATTGATCCATATTGATGAAGCTATCTCAGTCTGGTTTTGCTCTTGTGGTAGTTGTTTGGTATTCCATGATGAATAGTCCATTATTTATGCATTTTCTAGTATCAGATATTTGGGTTGGTCTACTGCTTTGTTATTTCAAACAACGATGGAGTGAACATTATTGCATTTACATCTTGACCATGTGTGCTGATATCACTATAGGATGAATCCCTACCTATGTAATGTAAGGTGTATTTGTTTTTAAATTTTGATGGATGTTGATAAATTGCTGCTCCAGTGATGTTTCATCAGTTTATACTTCTGTCCCTGGTAAAAGAGAATGCTGTTTCTCCTCACCCTTGCCACATTGTATTATGAAATACATTTTGCCAATTTCAAAGATGGAAAAATATATTATTTTAATTTTCTTCTCTAATACCTTTACTAATACCTTTCTACATATTTGTAAACCTTCCTCCACCACCACACACCACCCTTAAGAGTGCCTCTTTTCATATCCTTCATTCATTTTTTTTTTAAGCAAGTTTTTGATTTGTAATAGATCTTTGTGAGTTAGGGTGATTAGACTTTAGGTCTGTTTTATATATTACAAATATTCCTATCTCTAGTTGATTATTTATCATTTGGCATAGTTTACAGTATTTTTTTTTAAATAGTCAAATTTTTCAGTCTTCTTCCTGTGGTTTTATGTCTTTTTAGAAAGGTCTTTGCTTCTTCTAAGTTTATGAAAATTCAAGCAATTTCTTCCAAGAACTTATTGTTCCATTTATTCATTTATTTGGCTGGTTCATTGTTTGTGAGTGCTAACGAGTTGTCTCTGCACCATTCCCCTTGATTTAAAATGCCACTCCTTTTGGGTACTAAATTCTTTTCTGTATAAAGAATATTTCTGGACTCTTCATTCTTTGCCATTGATGTCTTTGCCAATTTGTCCCTTCTCTAGTGCCAAATTTTAATGTTTATTTTTTCCATGAGACCTTCAGAATCAGCTTGTCGAATTCTGTTTCCTTCTTGAAGAAACAAATCCTGTTGTTACTTTTGTTGATATTACATTAAAAAAAACAGTGATCTCAAATTTTTGCATGTATCAATCAGGATCATGTGGAAAGCTTGTTAAAACATAGTTTGTTGGACCCTACCTTTAGAGTTCCTGATACACTAAGTCTGGGCTGGGTCTTGGGAATTTGCATTTCTAATAAATTCCAAGGGTTACATTGATGCTGCTGGTCTGAGGCACTATACTTTGAGAAACACTGCAGTAAATATATTTATATATTAATTTTGGGATAGTTGTTACCCTTCCAGTGGTAACATCATTCTAACAACAAGGTATGTTATTTCATTTTTGTCCTGTTTTCCCAGTAGAGTTTCAAAGGTTTCTTTGTATTGATCCTACTTAAGTTTTAAGTTTATTCCTACGCAGTTTATTTTTTGTTGCTTTTGTAATACAGGTTAGTTTATAGTTTCACTTAATATCAGAGACATCCCTCCTTTATTTGACAATTTGTGAATTATTGTTTATTTATGGTTAACAGTTCCTCCTTGTTCAGCTTCTTGCAGTGGAAGTGGGGGTAGTTTTAAGTTACCGTCTGGGAAATTGGAGGAAACAGGGAAAGAAAGGAAGGTGAGCTATGATAAGCAGATGATGCCAAAGCTTTCCCCACTCATGGCTTAAAATGTATTGCCCACATGTGTTTCTACTGCTGGAAAAATTAGTTGGGATAACTAACTATTCTAAAATACAGTAAAACCTCTAAAAAGTGTAGTCCTTGCTTAACACGTAAGATGAATTACTAATATTTTTCATTCAAATAGTTTGAGCTCTAAATATATATTTAGAGGGCAAAGGGCAGTCCCAGGCAGGGTAAAAGTCTTTATCAATTCCAAGGGCAAAGGATGAAGGAATGATAACTAACAAAAAGATACTTTTACAGAAGGTAAGTACCTTTCAGGAACATAGCAGTATGCTGCTAAATATTATTGCCTAGACTGAGGATATCTGAAGATTATTTTTAAGATCTGCAAGATAGATTTTTAAAATTCAGTCTAAATTTTCCTGCCATATAGTATAATCCAATTTAATATTTCACAATCAGTCTGGTATCTCTTTCCTTCTATTTCTATCAGTAAGAGAAATAAAAAGAAATGGAAAACACATGTCTCCACCCTGTTCTTCAATAGTAGGATCATATCATACTATGGTTGAGGATTTTCTTGGTTCCTGTGGTAGACACAATACCAACAATGATGCTCCCCAAAGATGTCCATGTTCTAATCTACAGAACCTGTGAATGTGTTACCTTAAATGGCAAAGGGGAATTAAGGTTGCAGGTGAAGTTGAAGTTGCTAATCAGCTAAACCTTAAAAAAGGGAGAGTATCCTGGATTATGCAGGTGATCCCAGTGTAATCATAAGAGTCTTCAAAAGTGAAAGAGGAAGGCAGGAGAGGTGGTGAGAGTGATTTCATGTGAAAAGGAAGGACTCAGCCTGCCCTTGTGGGCTTTGAGAATGGAGGAGGGAAAAACAAGCCAAGGAGTGTGTGAGGCCTCTTGAAGCTGGGAAAGGTGAGGAAACTGATTCTCCTTAAATGCCTCCAGAAAGGAATGCAGCTCTGCCAACACCTTGATATTAGCCCAGTGAGACCCATGCAAGATTACTAACCTACAGAACAACAAGGTAATAAATTGTGTTGTGTTAAGCCATAAGTTTGTGGTAATTTATTTTGGCAACAAATAGGAAATTCAGTTATTAAATGATTAAGACAGAGCACTCACAAATATTGAAGATTTGCTGTGTTGGTAAACATTTAACGGGCGGGTAAAGTTATGCTTAATATGCTACCTGCTTCCATTTCTTTCTCAAATTGTTAGAATTTGTCAAATTCTAAAAGTTTAACTTTTTTTTTCCAGTTAACATTACATTTTCTGGAAGTTTAATAACTCAGAGTTTATTTAGGGCAATACTTCTATCTGCAATCACTTATCTGGAAATCTGAACTATCTGCAAAGTGACTAAGGACCTCCTTGGAAAATTAGCCTGGAAAACAGCTGAGTCAGAATTAAGAATTTGAGCTTTGGAGTTGGAGGCTCAGACACTTAGAACGTTTGCTAGGACTGGCTATGTGACATTGGATAAGTTATTTAACCCCTCTATGCCTCTTTTTTCTTATAATAGAACTTAAATTATGAACACGTGGTGAGGACTACATAAAATGACATATGTGTAGCAGTTAGCATGGTTCTGGCCCATAGGCAGAAAAATTATGAAATGAAGATACAGATACTCAAATTTAAAAAATCATTTTAGTGCCTTTCATCACAAAAGCAAAAACTCCAGACACCTCAAGAGTTCCCAAAGGCATAAACACAGCAATTAATAGTCATAATGGTATTCTTGAGTTATCAAGTGTAAGCTTTAAAATTTTTTCTTTTAAAGATCTTTAAAATATGTGAGTATTGGTGCTTAAAGTGGCAAGCTTTTTGTACCTGGAAAATTAATTACATGGAAAATTAATTTATGCGGAATTTATATTGTGTCAAATGAACAAAATATTTTTAAGTGTGTTTTCATTATGACTCAAACCTTAGCTCCTTCACTTGTTATTCATCTGTAAAGCTATGAGCCACTTACCCTTTCTGAGCCTAAGTTTCTTCTATAAAATTTAGGTAATAGAATAGCTACCTGGCAGTGTGGTTGGGAGGATTCGAGATATGGTATATTTTAGCATGAAGCGTCTTGCATAGCATATAAGTAGGTGCTCAGTAAGTGGTAATTATTCTCATGATTATTTAGTGCTCTTCTAAGACTGCATTGCCTCAACACTGACCTAGTTATGAAATCCTATGGATCGTCCTCTTCCTTTATTTTGGTTTCTGTTATATTTGATGCTATTGAACTTCTTGAAATTGTTTCTTTTCCCCTTTTCTAGGGTTCTTCCTACTCCTGTGGGTATTCTTCAGATTTCTTTGCTTGCTTTTCTTCCTTTGCCCACTCCTTAAATACTGGTGTTTCCCAATTTCCATAGGTCTTTATAATTTCCTTTTTCCTCTACACATTGTCTCTGGGTATGAAATGCTTCACGGCACCAGCTGAAAGCTTTTCCCTGAGCACCAGTTGGGATATCCCACAGACATCTCCTAATGAAGTATATCTAAGAATGAACTTATAATCATCTCCTGCATACTTTTTCTTTCTTCTCTGCCCATATGGACAACACTGTTCATTCATTCATTCAATTAATTCAGTATTCATTGAGTGCCTACTCTGTTCTAAGCCCTGGGGATACAGTAGTGAAGTAAACAAATTACAAGTCCTTACCCCTCAGGGAACCTATTTCTAGTGGGAGGCAAAGAAAATAAAATATGTTGTGTGTCTGATATTGATAAATTCTGTGGAGAAAAATAAAGAAGGGAAGAGAACTAAGGAAAGCCAAGATGAGGATAAAGGTTGCAATTCTAATAGGACTTTGGAGGAAGTCAATCACTAAAAAGTGCCATTTGAGCAAAGATCTGAGGAGGTGAGGGAGCAAGCCATGTGGATATCTGGAGGAAGATTATTTCAGGATGGGGAAATAGCAGCTGCGCACTGTGAGGCAAGGGTGTGCCTGGCATTTTGAGGAAACAAGATAGCCATTGTGCCTGGCATGTTTGAGGGAGAGAGCAGTAGGAGAGAGGTCAAAGAGTTATAGGAAACATGACTGTGTTGGTCCTGTCTATACTTTTCTTAAAAATAGGGAACTAGCCTTCACTACTTAATCTATCATTCTTTAATTTCCTATTACATCTAGTAACTCACCAAGTTTTACAGATTACAACTCCTATATTACGCTCCTGTCTATCCTCCTCATTCTCACTGCTTTTGCCTTAGTTCAAATGCTGCTAGCCTCACACTTTATGTTCATCACTCATTCAAGAGATTGTTTTGAACAACTTCTGTGTTCCAGGCCCTGCACTACGTATTGTGGATATAATGGTCATCAAGCTAGACATGACCATTGTCCTTAACAAAATTCACAGTAATTGGAGAGAAAATCATACAGGCAGTTTAGTAACATGACTGTGTAATAAGTGCTTTGAGATTGGAAGTTCTAGCAGTCTTAGTACTTAGTGGGCAACTCTGATTTATGAAGGTTAGTACAAGCTTTTCAGGAGAAATTATCTTCCAGTTGAGGTCTAAAAGATAAGTGGGAGTTAGACCCTCAAAGTGGGAGTTAGACCATTCCAAGCAAAGGGACCACTTGTGTGAATGCCCAGAAAATAGAACTGAATGTAGCATAATGTGACCAGCTAGAGGACAGAGGAGAGTAGCTCAGACTCAAGCTGGAGAGGTACAAAGAGCCAGATCATGTCTGGTATCTTCAGGTCCTTTTAAAATGTTCAGTTAATCCATTTGTTACCAAAATGATCATTTTATGACTTGAATATAGTAATTTATCTCCCAGAATTAAAACCCACCAATGACTTCCTATTGGCTTTATGTTAAATTCAAGTTCTATAATATAGCACACATTCTGTTTTTTTAATTTATTTTTTATTTGAGGTAACACTGGTTTATAACATAAGTTTCATATGTACAACATATTTCCACTTCTGTATACCCTACAGAGTGCTCACCACCAAAAGTTCAATTTCCATTCATCACCATCTGGTTGATCCCCTTTACCCATTTCACACACCCCCACCACACACTCCTTACCCTCGGGTAACCACTACTGTGTTCTCTGTATCTACATGTTTGTTTTTGTTTGATTTGGTTTGTTCATTTATTTTGTTTGTGTTTCAGATTCCCCATATGAGTAAAATAATGTGATATTTGTCTTTCTCCATCTGATTTATTTCACTTAGCAGAATACCCTCAAGGTCCATCCATGTTGTCACAAACGGCAAGATTTCATCCATTTTTATGGCTGTGTAGTATTCCATATACTTGTATGTGTATATATATATATATAAATATACATAAAAACAAATATATATATATTTTCACATCTTCTTTATCCATTTGTTGATGGGCACTTAGGTTGTTTCCATATTTTGACAATTGTAAATAATGCTGTGAAGAACATAGGGATGTATATATCTTTTCAAATTAGAGTTTTTGGTTTCTTTGGATAAATACCCAGAAGTGGGATAGCTAGATCCCATGGTAGTTCAATTCTTAATTTTTTGTGAAATCTCCATACTGTCTCCCATAGTGGTTGCACCAATTTACGTTACCAGCAACAGTGTGTGCAGGTTCCCTTTTCAGCACACAGGGTTCATTAATCTGCCTTTTGCCTCTTCAGTGTCAGCTCCCTAAGACCCCACTCTTATGTTTATGTACTAGTAGTATGGAACTGCTTGTAATTACCCTCCAGAACACAGAAATTTTAAGTCTCCAGGCCTTAGCAAATACTTGGAATATTCTTTGGCCCTTGCTAACTTCATGAATTCATTTTTGCTTTCAAAATTAATCTCAAATGTCGTCTTCTCTAAGAATCTTTCCCTGAAAACTCAAAGCTAATCATTTCCTCTTCTTTGCTACCACCACTTCTATGTGATCTTTTCATTGCAATTATCTCAATCTATAACAGTTTGTTTATATGTTAAACTTCTCCACTAGTGTGAATTCGTTGAAGGTCTATGGGTTTTTTGTTTTTGTTTTCATCTGTGTATCCTTAGCCGCAGTATAGTGCATGGCACTTAGCCACACTTAACAAATGTTTAGTGAATTTAATATAATAAATTCTTAGAGCTATAATTCTCAGAGACTGTCCCACCCAAATCAATCTCATATATGAATCTGAGTTGCATCTTTTTAAAGAATCTAAAGGCATTACATTGTTAATTTAGCATTATCTTTAGTTTTGACTTTCAAAACTTGCAGAAATTTCCTTATCATACTTGTGCACTCTTAATCATTTTTAGTAATTTTAGAATTCCTTTACTTTTAGCCACAGAGTGATAGGCTCAGTGTTAAATATTTAAATCATTTTGTAAATTAATATTTGAATGAAAATATTTGTTCATTTTTGTTTTCTTATAATAATGCTTTATATTTTTCATCTCTGCTTACTGTTTTTTTAAAACCTAGTGTTTTATCATAGACAATGGAATGATTTCACCAATGTAGGTATGTAAGTATCCCAAAACACAAAACTAGCCTTCCTGGCACTTCCAGAGACCTTGAATAATTTCAAGTTTAACCTCATCTGAGCCCATGTATCCCTTACATAGGATCCTTTAAAGCATCCGTTGTAAAAACTACTGCAGATGCCTCATAGAATCTCAGAATTATCTCATTACCTATGGACAATTCTGAAAAGAAAAAACATAGATGACAAGTAAATATTTTAAAAATCAAAACCTTACTGTTCATCACTGAAAATGAAGAAAGATATTTTGTAAAACCTTTCTCACTGTCAAGGTTTTTTACTTTTTAATATACTTGGAAATAAGTGTGCTATGAAATGGGTTCTCACAGATACTACTGATGAAAGTATAAATTGGCCTACTTTTTGAAGGCAGTTTAACAGTGTATATTGAATTTTTTAAAATATTCATTCTTATTAATACCTCAAAATATTCATCCTGATGGAAATGTTTCAGAAGTAATGGTGGTGGTTGCACAACATTGTGAATGTACAAAATCCCACTGAATTGTTCACTTTAAAATAGTTAATTTTATGTTATGCAAATTTTACCTCAATAAATTATGTTTTAGAATATTCATCCTAAGGAAATAATATAGAAATGTTAATGAATAAGGATATTCTGTTCAGCATTATTTATAGTAGCAAAAATTTATAAACAAAATCAGGGCTTCCCTGGTGACGCAGTGGTTAAGAATCCCCCTCCCAATGCAGGGGACACGGGTTAGATCCCTGGCCCGGGAAGATCCCACATGCCATGGAGCAACTAAGCCCATCGCCACAACTCTAGGGCCCGTGAGCCACAGCTACTGAAGCCCACGTGCCTAGAGCCCATGTTCTGCAACAAAAGAAGCCGTGACAATGAGAAGCCCGCGCACCGCAACGAAGAGTAGCCCCCGCTCGCTGCAACTAGAGAAAGCCCGCCCACAGCAACGAAGACCCAACACAGCCAAAAATAAAAACAAATAAATAAATAAATTTATTAAGAAAAAAAAATTATAAACAAAATCAAAGCCTAACAGAAAGGGAGCAATTATATATGATACATCTATATGCTAGTCAACTATGCAGCCATCACAGATAATATTTGTAAAGAATTTTTAATGAAATGGGGAAATGCTCAAGAGAATATGTCATATGAAGAACATTGAATACAAAATTATACCTTTGGACAGTTTTGTAAAACAAGCGTACATAGAAAAAGATGGGAAGAAAATTGTGAGTATTCCTTGAGCTCCCTTAAGCACATGAAGCCCTTGTCCCTGGGTTTAAATGGCAGGCTTTCCATTCGAGTCTCTTGCAGTTGACTCTGTTAAGATCATCAGCCATGGGGGCTCCAATTTTGTCAGTGGTCTGTTCATTATATCCAGAACCTTAGCCATCACGGTACAAAGAGCCAGAATAGAGAAAATGTTATTAACATACTAAATTGGGAGGTTAGACTTGGCAGTTTATATTGTCTTTTAGCTTTAAATAGGTTAAATAGGATTGAGGGCCTCACATGGGGGGAACATCAGATTTATTGAATATTTACCATGTGTCCAACTGTATACTAAATACATTCACATCACCTCCTGTAATCTTCACAGAAACATTGCAGAGTTAAAACTTTATATACCCACTTTACAGAGAGGAGAACAAAAAGTTGAATGTTCTGCTCTGGTTTATACAGAGCAAGTATAAATTGAGTACAGTTGAGTACTAAATTGAGTAAATTACTAAATTGAGTAGTCAACAGAGACTCAAACACTAGTACCCTACTTCTAAATCTATGCTTTTTCTACTACATAACATAGGTTTTATTTTTCTGTGCCACACTGGACATCACTACCACAAAGCCTCAAATACAAATAGTCCTCAATTTGCAAATAAATTGTGTTCTAAGTATGTTTCTCAGAAGTGTACATATTAAAATGTCTTTTCTCATAGGTATAGCATTAAACTCATTAAGTTTCAACCCCCAAGAGTGTCATTTCTCAGGTCTGAATTGGCAAATACTTAGTACTTAGGATGCCACTCCCATGACAATTGCTAATATTTATTGAAATTTTCCACGTGCCAGGCACTGTTCTAGATTCCTTACTTAGTAAAGTTTTTTTTTTTTTTTTTTTGCGATACGCGGGCCTCTCACTGTTGTGGCCTCTCCCACTGCGGAGCGCAGGCTCCGGACGCGCAGGCTCAGCGGCCACGGCTCACGGGCCCAGCCGCTCTGCGGCATGTGGGATCCTCCCGGACAGGGGCACGAACCCGCGTTCCCTGCATCGGCAGGCAGACTCCCAACCACTGCGCCACCAGGGAAGCCCTTAGTAAAGTTTTTATTCGTCTCAGCAACACTAGTAAACACCAGTATTATTCATGTTTTCATATAAGGAAGCTGAACACAAGGTCACACAGGTAATTAATGCCAAAGCCAAGATTTGAATCCAGGCAATCTGAGCTTGCACTGGCCCTAGTATCCTTCTTAATGCAGTGTTCGTGGCAGCCACTGAGAAATCCAAATTGGCGCTCATGCTATTTAAAATTTGTCTGTGTTGTAAAAGTGTGTAATGTACATTAGCTGTCAACCCTGGCTACACATCAGAAATACCTGAGGGGTTTTCTAGACATACAGAGGCCCAATCCAACTGTGGACAAAATGAATCAATATCTTCTAGGGTGGGTTATGGATATCTGTGTTAAGATGTTCCACAGATGATTTGGGTGTGCAATTATCTCATGTATACACAAAGCAAATGGAATTGTCATGGTATCTCAGGCTCTCATAGGCAAGAGTTTTTTTTTTTTTTCGGTACGCGGGCCTCTCACTGTTGTGGCCTCTCCCATTGCGGAGCACAGGCTCCGGACGCGCAGGCTCAGCGGCCATGGCCCACGGGCCTAGCC
>NC_041215.1:55304200-55309047 GCF_002837175.3 Physeter macrocephalus
CAAACCCGTATCCCCTGCATCGGCAGGCGGACTCTCAACCACTGCGCCACCAGGGAAGCCCAAGAGTTTTTTAATATAACATTTACAACAATGTTAAGCAAGGTAGTATTGCTTATTGATTGGTAGTGTGGCCTCTGGAGCTAGACTTCCTGACTATAATTTATTAATTTTGTTAGTTTTCCACATGTGACTTAATTTTTGTAAACCTTAGTTTCTTGATGCATGAAATAGAGTCGGTTTTGTTAAGTAGCATGCAGGGTTGTTGTGAGGACCAACAGAATAAATACAAGTAAAGCAATCCAGCACAGTACCTGACAGTTAAGGTACCAAAGTTTAAGGTAGTTATGTAAGTGTACATTGATAACATAAATAGTAAGTAATGTGGGTAGGGTAGTCATTACATGTTATAGAGAACAATCACAGTGTTTGAGACCAGGTGAGAGAGCTTCCTTGAGTTGATGGCATTTTCAGAGGTCATGTGAAATATAACAAGAAGCTGTTGAGTGGGATCTTTCCAAGACATTGGATCTATTGTGGGAGATAGCTTTGAGATGGATAAGCAGAGGAGTTTATGAGATTCATGTTGAAAGTTATAATTAGGGATAGACTTGCATCTGAGTTCCTTAGTATTAGATTTTGAATCTCAGTCCAACAGAATTTGATTTGCTTTATATCTTAATTCTTCAAGAGTTACAAAGGAGTTATTACTCCCTCCCACCTCTTAGTTTCCATGGTATTTTATTTGTATCTCTGCTTTTATGGTGATTTGTGCACATTGATATCTCCAATTCTTTGTACTCCTTAAAACGCTCAAGAGCACCTGAAACCGGTCTCACACAGTAGAGTTTCCAAATTTTACTGTATTGAATTAAGAGAGAAGACCCAGTTATGTTCTTTAATGTTAGTTTAATAGAAGAACTATGATGTATATATAATGCTAACAACATGGAAGTCTAAAATTATGTATATGTTGAGATATCTACATTGGAATTAATAAATCATAGCTTCAAGAGCCAGGTCTTATTAACAATCCAGGAAATGCTTTTGGTAGGTGAGCATTTGTTATTTCTTCCAAGATCTATTTTAGTCATAATGTTTAAATTTTAGTGTCAAACCTAGTGATGCCTATGTATTCCCATAGTCTGTTTGGAGAAGTAAGTCATATTTCTATCTTTGAAGCCAGAAAGAGAGAGAAGAAAGGAAAGAGGATAGGTAAGTAGGTGAGCAGAGAGGAGAATTTAAAATGTATATCGTGTGTAATTTTGTCCCCTCACAAGATATTATAGTGGCAGACTTGGAAGTAGAGGACCTGGAATGTCAGATTCTCAGTAAACCACAAAGGACTCTGCACCTACTCAGAAAGCCGAAGTTTGTGCTGAGCAGCAGCATATCATGAGAATGGGACTGAGATGGGGTGGAGTTAAACTTCTTTCCCTTTGCACTTTTTCCACTTATATCAGTCATTTCAGAGGCACATGAATTTAAATACTGACAGATAAACTCGACTCTTTACCCCTTAGCCCAGTTGAGGAGTGAGTCAGCTTTCTTTACTCTAATGAGGAATTAGTTATGTCACAAGATCCAAAAACATTTATAGGCTAAAAGCCTGGCTTGTTATACTGTATGCTATTTTTGTGCTGTGTTAAATGGATACACTCTGTTTCTTCCCAGGAGGAAGTTGTAGTTTGAATACTAATTAATAAATACTTAATTGAAAAGATGGGTTTAACATGGATTGCATAGGTGTTTTTCTGGAAAGTGCTAATAACACTTAGGAGAAGTTAGGCTTTGGTATCTTCCTTCTATTTTCCATATGTAATATGTAATATACCTTCCAGTTTTCATAATATATAATGTGATCAAAACTGGGTATTATACTAATGTAATTTATTGAGATGAGTTTGATCATATTTGAATTAAAATCTCTCTGGAAATGAATATATTAGGAACTAGAAATATCTATGTAGATGTTCTTGGTCACTGTATTAGTTCTATAGACTTTCTGCATTATTCCATCAAATAGGGAATAACTGAAACCCCCAAGCCCCAAGTTATAGGGTTGGGTTTTTTTTTGGTAATTTAATGTTTTGGAATTGGAAATACATTTCTACCTTTGAAAACCATGTAGTAAATGGAACTAGGTTCCTAGGGCGGAGTTCCCAAAGACATCACATCATCCTGGCCACCTGGGAAAAGGGAGGCCTTCTCTGAGTTTTGGATCATTGTTGACAACTACATCACTGAAAATAGAGGGACCCATAGAAAAGAGAATTCCAGAGTGATTACACCTGACAGCATTGCTGAATTAATGATATTTTGAAAAAAGCACTATATTGCTAAAGTAGGTCTTATATATTAATATGTTCCTGTACTGTCATCATAATGATATATAAAAACATTCATTTCCTACAACTCTTTCTTAATCTCAACATTTCCCACTCATAATTTTTCTTTATCTCAATTTTCTCACTTAACTTCCATTTTAATATATGGTACTGGTACTTTATAAGCTATCTCGATCACTTTGTAATAAAACAGACAAATAATTTTAAAATGTAGTAAATCTGAATTTTGATACTAACAACTAACAAAACAATGTGGAAAGATGGAGTCAGCACTAGACTTGGGCTTGGGTTCTACCACCACAGTTTTTCAATCCAGGGCCAGAGCTTTGTCCTCTCTTAGTCTCTTGGTTTTCTCATCTGCTAAGTGAAGATGAGAACACCTATACCCTAAGGTTTTAATGGTGATGAAATCACATTATATTAGGGAAAGTATCTAGCATAAACTAGAAAGTTAGTTAAATATTAGTTGAATCCAGATTAGATTTTCACAGGTTGGGAAAAAATATTTTGATTTCTGTTCGTTTAAAACCTATAATTCCTGTGACTGAATTGTTATAGGTTGTCCCATTCACAAGGAATGAGTCTAGGCATTCTGGATTCTGAGCATCTGGTTTGTGACGATCTAATGAATGCCACGTTTGTGCTGTGCCTAGAGAGCTCCCTTTAGAGAAGAAGGCTTATTCTTTGATCCTCCATGTTGTCTCTATGCCAGCAAGAGGAAGACATTCTCCAAGCCTCCAAAGCAGGAACCTAAAACACATCTTAGAGAAGTTGTACTGTAAATAGGATTGATTTGTTTTGGTTTCCCCCCAAAGCTATTTTACTCTTAACATAATTAAACAACTGTGCACTTGTGAGAATATAATTTATACTCACTATATTTATTATTGTAAATGGGCCTTTCCCTCAGGTGCATCTAGATTAGTTATCTTCATGTTGGCCTTTGTTCTGAGCCAGCATTTTCTTCAGTCAGGAACTTCTTCAGCCTGTTTCATGTCCAAGCCAAAAAACTCTGTACCCAGATGACTTGTTAATGAAGTAGTACTGTATTGTTGATTAAAAACCTTTTATGGATCAATGAAGAGCTGTTAGAAGCACTTATATTATTTATATGTAGTTTTGGAGCAGAGAGAAAAACAATTAAAAAAACATGGGCATGGGGAGAAAAACTTTGGGTTAAAGTGCTGGGATAATTTTTTTTTTTAAATTTACATGCCCACATCCCCCTTTTCCACACTTTGCTTAATTTTAGAAGGTATGACTTTCAGAAAATAGCTCTTTATCTTTTGAGACTGGTGACTTGCTGTAAATTTTAAAAGAATTACAGTAATTCAGATGTATTTCATGTTAATGGAATTGTTAACAGTCAAGGTGTAGTTCTTAATATATAGCCGTACACAGACATCCTTTCACAGTTAGTAAGAAAATAATTAAAAGACATATACAGATTTGAAATATGCTCAAGTTCGGAGGTGGTGCAATGCTTATAATACTTCCTACATGTGTGAAGAAGGTATTATGTTGTGGAGCACAAATGAAAAGCTCTGCAAATTGCGTAAAAACTATGTTAATAGTACTTTAAAGTTTTTTGTGAAATGGACATTTGAGAGAAAATGGGGAGACCTGGATCCTAGCCCTTTTATCGCTGTTATGAACTTCAGCAAGTCAACCTTTTAGCTGTTTTCTTTTCTTGAAAATGAAGGAAGGTCTGGGAGATTACTAAGGTTTCTTCTAGCTGTAAATTTCTTCTTTTTAAAATGTATTTTATTCAGGTATAGTTGACTTAACAATGTTGTGTTAGTTTCTGGTGTACGGCAAAGTGACTCAGTTATACATACATATGTATTCTTTTACATACTCTCTTTCATTGTGGTTTATCACAAGATATTGGATATAGTTCCCTGTGCTATACAGTAGGACCTTGTTGTTTATCCATTCTATATATATAGTTTGCATCTGGGAATCTCAAACTCCCAATCCATCCCTCTCCCACCCTCCCTCCCCCTTGGCAGCCACAATTCTGTTCTCTATGTCTGTGAGTCTGTTTCTGCTTGATAGATAAGTTCATTTGTGTCATATTTTAGATTCTACATATAAGTGATATCATATGGTATTTGTCTGTCTCTTTCTGCCTTCATTTCGTATGATAATCTCTAGACCCATCCTTGTTGCTGCCCAGCTATAAATTTCTGTTATTCTTGTTATTAAAATTGAGATGATAAGAAATTAGGCGTATTGTACATAAAATGATTGTTTTACTCAAGAGTTATTAATAGTATATAATTTTATATTGCAAACTGGTCTTTTAAAAATATACGAAAGTACAATTTTATTCTTTTTTCTCAAGTTTTTAGTGCTTTATGTGCTATATTTCTTTTTTTAACATCTTTATTGGAGTATAATTGCTTTACAATGGTGTGTTAGTTTCTGCTTTACAACAAAGTGAATCAGTTATACATATACATATGTTCCCATATCTCTTCCCTCTTGCGTCTCCCTCCC
>NC_041215.1:55309270-55341327 GCF_002837175.3 Physeter macrocephalus
ACATGACTCTTTTTGAATTATGGTTTTCTCAGGGTATATGCCCAGCAGTGGGATTTCTGGGTCGTATGGTAGTTCTATTTGTAGTTTTTTAAGGAACCTCCATACTGTTCTCCATAGTGGCTGTATCAATTTACATTCCCACCAACAGTGCAAGAGTGTCCCTTTTCTCCACACCCTCTCCAGCATTTATTGTTTCTAGATTTTTTGGTGATGACCATTCTGACTGGTGTGAGATGATATCTCATTGTAGTTTTGATTTGCATTTCTCTAATGATTAATGATGTTGAGCATTCCTGCATGTGTTTGTTGGCAATCTATATATCTTCTTTGGAGAAATGTCTATTTAGGTCTTCAGCCCATTTTTGGATTAGGTTGTTTGTTTTTTTGTTATTGAGCTGCATGAGTTGCTTATAAATTTTGGAGATTAATCCTTTGTCAGTTGCTTCATTTGCAACTCTTTTCTCCCATTCTGAGGGTTGTCTTTTGGTCTTGTTTATGGTATCCTTTGCTGTTATGTGCTATGTTTCTTTACCAGACTTCTGCATTTTGAGAAGGAAAATATTTTTCCAAGGTGAATCTCTTACCCTTTTCATTTCCTACTACCTCTCCGCCAACCCCAACCCCCCAAAAATACCCACCCCGTGCATTCACACTTTAAAAGTAAGTCTGACAACCACAGAACCCACAGAGTGACAGCAGAGGTGCCCTGACAAAGTCTGGGGAACTACTTTCTGCAGTAGAGATAGACCAATGCTTGGCAACTATGTCGTAAAAATATAATTCAGAGGAAGTAAATGCATGCATAATTGTCCCGAATAGCATGATAAGTAACACGGCACAGTTTAAGGAGAAGCGTCATTTCTTTACTTTCACACAGCACTTGATTTCCACCTTTTTTTCTCTGTTCTCTGCAAAAAATCACAACTACAAATCAGTTTCATAGCCACAGTATTGATCTTGCTTGGTACAGATATATAGTTGATATACAGTTATTTTTCTCACTGGTATGTTTAGCTTTTGAAAGATCACCACTCTTTAATAAACCTACATCAGTGGGTAGTATGTGAGCAAAGATGCCCCTGTATGGCCCACAGAGCTCACGACAACCATCCAGTTTGGTTTAGCTATCCAGTTGGCTGTAAGCACTAATCCAAAGTGAGACATTGAGCAGAGTGAAGATCCAGAAATAGTAATCCATCAGATTTGGCATCACATTGACCACAGGAGCTCTGGCATTATGGTAACACCAGGACCTGGACCTGAGCTCTCCAGGTCAGCAACTATCAATTGACCCCAAGAAACAAATGCTATCGAATACTCCAAAAGGAGGAGGCTCTAAGATGCAACTCGGATGAATACTAAGAGGAGCAAAGAAAGACTTTAAAGCTGAGGAAGAATTCAAATCTCAGTAAGAGAAATTTTACTTAGGTCAGGGCAGTATTGTCTTCTCGGGGAAAGTATTTGTGGATCCTCCAAATGACTTTATCCATATTTTGATTTTTTTTTTAATACTATGGGCCTTCAAGTTGCAGTAGGAATGTAACCATTTATTAGGGACCAGCCAGACTGATTATTTGGTTTGATGCTTCACATTCTTTGTTTTGATGGGTGTTGGTCCTTGCTATAGTTTGAGACATTATAGGAATCTGTAAGGATTATTTCTTGAAAGAGTTAAATCATAGGCTGGTATTATTCCTTGAACTTATATGTGTTTTCTAGTGTCTTTGTACCAGGCTCCTATTGGGTTAGCATTTTGATTTGAGAAGTTACAAACTACCTTATTAGTAGTAATACTGGGTTGGCCAAAAAGTTTGTTAGGGTCTTTGTAACATCTTATTGAAAAACCCAAACGAACTTTTTGGACAACCCAATACTTATGTATTGTCACCAATATCTAATTTCAGCTTCCAGTCAGAATGGGTTTGCCAAAATTTCACCAACATTTTGGGCTAAATTTACTTTGTTGGAATGATCACTGTGGTGGTTGGGGGCTACCTAACAGCTTTAATAGGTAATGTGGTACTCTGTCCATATGCTCTTGTAGCCCTTCACTGTTTTGTACACATCAGCCTTCCAAAGGCCAGCACCTGCATCTAAGCCATAGGATTGCCTTTGAGCTGCTGGAAGCTACTGGGGGAAGACTTTAAGCAATGAGTGACAGGTTTCAGCTTCCTTGTCCTTGGCTTAGGCAGTTCTGAGACATGTATCTTATACCATTTGCCAGGTTCCCCCATTAGATTGTTTCTATTGGCTTCTGTGATAGCTAGCTTAATAATGTACCCTGTATTAGCTGCCTGCCCTTCTCTTATCACCTTGCCCCCTCCCCTACCAGTTTCGCTGAACCTCCCAAATAAATTATGTCCACTCAGTCCTAGTCTCAGGGTCTGCTTCCTTGGAAACCCCACTACGATAACTAATAAACCCAAAGATGAGAATCCTTCCCATTTTGCTGGTATAATTTATTTTATACTGTTACGATAAATTGTTTAGAGTAAATGGGTAGTTGTAAAGGTTATCTATGAATTGTTTGGGACTGAAAATATTTAGTGTGATAGGTCCCTTTCCATTTATTGTGATACAAAACTGTTAAAATTACTAGCTATCAAATACTGGTAAAAATTAGCAAAGTTATGTAAGTAAAAGGGTCTTGTATGGTCACCCTTTTATTAAAATTCTAAACATAACTTTAAAATACTAGAATCAATATAAATAGTAAAGTCTCAACACCGGAAGTAAGAAAAAATGAATTTTAACCAAAAAATTGAATATAGTTCTAACAAAAAATTTATTGAAACCTACAGTCTAAATTAAAACAAACCTTAATACTCTTAAAATGCTCAAAATATAAATGTTTAGGGATACCTAAAAATGCTAAGAATTGAAAACAAAATAGTAAAGTAATAAGATCCTGAGAGACTAGAAACTCACATTCAGAGCATTTAATATACCAAATGAATAAAATACTTAACGGCCACATTGATTCTAGAAGTAAAATGTAATTAATTGCTCAGAGGAAAATATTAAGAGCAATCTAAAAATACTAAGAGTGTTAGAGATAAATCATTTAGCACACCAGGAAATGAATTTAAAAAGTAACCTTTCAAAGCCAGAAATGGTCACAGAGCATTCAGAGGAGTCTCAAGGGTAAAAGGAAGGCCTAGGTCTAGTTTGAAGAAGATGGGAGTCAGGCAGTGGCTGAGTTTAACCCCCTTGGATCAAATATGCCCATTCTCTTGATCTGAGGGAAAGGTGCCAGGCAAGAGCCTGGTCACCGTTGATAATTCAGTTTTGGGAGCCCAGGCCAAAACCAGTTGCAAACTGTTTGCAGACTATCTTTAAAAGGACACTTAGCCTGAAAGAGGAAGGAGAAATCAAGTCCATTTTAGGGACTATAGATTTCCTGCTGGATTTTCCACCCTTTAAGTATCATTTTGTAAAATCTATGATATATATGTAAATAAGAAAAGGAAAAATAACTCAGGAAGTTTAACTGTGATGAAGAACCAATGATAGCAGCATTTAAAGCCTTTGACAATAGACAATCCACTTTATATCTCCATAAATCTAATTTGTCTTAGCCTGCTTTTCCTCCAGCCACCAGTATGCAAGATAAATTCAGTGCAGCACTTTTTTCTTCTTTTGCTCAGTTTGACCTGCTTTGTTTATATCCCAAATTGAGAAACTACTATGTATTTCTTCCCAATGTTTTGATTTTTATAAGTATTTATAGGTTTTATGATTTATATAACTCCAAAGACAATACAGTATAGTGATTAGGAGGAACATAGGCCCTTGGTCAAATCCTGGCTCTGCCACTTTAACTAGCTAATGTGACCAAGCACGTGTTACTTCACCTTGCCTTGATTTCCTCATTTGTTAAGTGGGCATGATAAGAACATACTACTCCGTAAGAGTTTTTGAGGATTAAAGAAGTTAAATGTAAAATTCTTAGAATAGTGCTTATCATATATGAATGCCCAATAAATTTTTAATGTATGATAACAGTGCATTATGGATAAAATTGGAATTTATAAAATTGTTGAGATACATAACTACTTTTATGTAATGATTACTGTGGGGGAAATGCATTCTAATTCTACTCATTTCAAAAATGAGTATTTAAAACATGACCCATTTGGGGCTTCCCTGGTGGCGCAGCGGTTGCGCGTCCGCCTGCCGATGCAGGGGAACCGGGTTCGCGCCCCGGTCTGGGAGGATCCCACATGCCGCGGAGCGGCTGGGCCCGTGAGCCATGGCCGCCGAGCCTGCGCGTCCGGAGCCTGTGCTCCGCAACGGGAGAGCCCACAGCAGAGGGAGGCCCGCATACCACAAAAAAAAAAATAAAATAAAATAAAATAAATAAAACATGACCGAAGCAGCCTTTCCTCTTGGCAGACTTCCGGTACACCCACACCTGGTCATTCACAGGTGTGCCTTCCGTAGCCTCTCCTTGTCAATAAGGACTGTGGGGAATTCCGAGAAAGACTGCTGTCCCTTCCACTCGCAACGGGAGAGCCCACAGCAGAGGGAGGCCCGCATACCACAAAAAAAAAAAATAAAATAAAATAAAATAAATAAAACATGACCCATTTGTGATAAAGGACTGCAGTTTTTGCTTATTTTTCCATGTAATATTTACTATGTTCCTAGTAAGGTGAGGAGAAAGTAAATGGTGTGCCTACCGTGTGCTAATAATAAGCCCTTTATGTCATTTCACATAATCCACAATCAGCCCTACTAGGTAGCTAGTAATAACTTTATTTCAAAAGAAGTTGAAATTTCAGAAAGATCCAGTGATTTACTCAAATAGCAGAGCTGCTGTAATATAGTCTCTCTGACTCCAAGCTTAAAGCTTGTGCTCTGTCTTATTAACAGAGGAGAGGTTCGAATTATGTAAGGGCTGGTATGGCCCAAGCACCAACCATAGTGGATGCCAGGGTGTTGTAGGCCTTATGCTCTGCCAAGTGTTAGCTCCTTAGGGATTAGAACATGGAGAACTCTTGGTGGTGGGGAGAGGTCCCACCCGCCACAAGAGAGAGAAGGGGACATATGGAGATGTTGGAGCAGTGGCTGTTTTCCAAAAAGTATGGAAGTCTTTTACTATTTAGTATTTAACACCTGGTACAGCCACACTGTTCATTCTGACCAAACATTAGATATATCAAAATACATAATTTTGATACATCTAATATTTGGATAGATATGTAAAGATTTGAATACTGTATTAATTTTTCATGTTTTTTAAGACATTTATAGGATCAGGCATAACAGAATTCCTTCCTTGAGATTTCTGCTAAACTTTTATTTTATGGTTCTTTTCAGTTATATTGATTGATGATTAATCGATCTCCAGTTAACATACATTGCCTTTATTTACAGTCAACAATTTTTTTTAAATTATGAACTTGCAATAGTTTGGAAGAAACTTGCAATTTATGGTTCTTTGACCAAAAACTGTATTAAGTTATTGTAAAGACTTTGTCGGTTTGCTTTTCCAAATGTGAATTTGCTCTCATTTATAACCTTCCTCTTGTTACATCTTCTTTATCCACATCCAAGAAGAATAAAACAATGATGATTTTTACTTAATAATCTATATAGTGTATGTTCAAATTTGCTAAAACCCTAATCTCTTAATTTCATAATCTGGGAGCAACAGGAAATGACTGAGAGTATTTATTCTTTCACCTTTTTGTCTGATAGAAAAATTATTTGAAATGCAGATTTCAGTGAATTAATACATTGTTTCTTGGTTTGTATCACAATATTTCGTATTTTTTAACTGCTTTGAGATCATTTCTTTCTATTATTTTTATATGAAAGAACTGAATATTTCATTTTATTTTTTGCTTCATTTGCTCTCTGTTGCAACCAGCCAATCAGTAGATATTTTAAACGTTTTATATTTAATTTTTACTGAACATGAACCACCATACTAAGTTTTCCTTCCACATATTAATTTGCAGTTTACTCTACCTAGTTAAAGATCTGCTTACTGTATATTTATATAGGGTGCATTTTATTATTTCTGTACCTACCATGGTACCTACAGCTGTATTCTCAGTGCTAAGGAATCATCAGAAGATCACAGCATTATAAATGCTGGCAATGTTGGGAACATTTAATATTCGACTAATTTTAAGTAGCATTTAAAGCTATATGTGAGAGGTGGTATTAAGACTTAAGTCACTCAGAGCATAATGGCCTATAATGTAGCGGTTTAAACATTCAATTATTTTTCTGCATAGTCATTCAGCTCATTATAAACACAGAGAAGATGGAACAAATTTCTGGAAAGACTTCACATTTTATATGTATAGCATTTGGCTTGTCACCTTTGAAAGATCTAAAATGATATTCCATTAATTTTTCGTACATCCCACAAAATCTTGACAGGACAATCCTCTAAACCTGAAAAATCTCTAATAAACAGGAGTGACTCAGAAGCTCTTTTTGGTTGCATTTGTGCTCATATTTGGATTTCATTTTTTGATTTCTCAGTTATCTTTCGAGTCAATAATGACCCCATCTTTGTTTAATCCTAGAGGTAATTTGTGTAATCCAGACATCTTTTTCTGTTTATAAGGAATTTATTCCTTTGGCAGTGTGTTATTTTCTCTAACAAAGCTCTTCATAATTTGACAGGTTGGCATAATATTGAGCTGTTCTTGGTAGGATTTGAAATATTGTTTTTGAAATATTGTTCTTTTGGTAAAAGATAGCTGTTTCCAGATGTCATAAAATCAGTCATTACTGCAGCTCACAGAATTTCTTACATAATATGGTTTCTTTTGCTGTTATGAGTACCAGCACCAAAAATCTGCAGAAGGTCAGAGCCTAGTGATTCCTCCAAGCACTGGTGGCTTTGATACTTTAGTCACATTAACGTGTTTTTCAGACATCACTAAGGATGATATTCCTATTCTTCTGTGCATTTATTTGCATTTTCTCTGCTTGTCATTTTATTGTTTCAATAGGTTGACATATGGGTACTTCACCTCCTGCACAGAGCTCTATCACCTCTCCCTGCTATCTTTTTGTTTCTATTGGAAATTGTGGTAGAATTTGATTTGGTTATGTAGGTAATTTTCATTTTGGTTTTTTTCCCTCCATTTCTTTCTTTTATAACTTTTTAATATTCTCCCAAGATACAACCACTTTTTGCTTTTTTCAGTTATACTGGCTAAAGTCTTTTTTATTAGGAGAGCACCTTGAGTATTTCCATTAATGAGGAGTGATTATTCATCATTTTGGAGGGCTGTTTGTTTATAATTTGAAAAGTCACTTTGGCTTTACATGTGTTATATAAACTATGTGTTATATATAAAGTATATGTTATATAAAAAGGTTATGCTTTCTTTACATTATCAATGTTATAAATATTGGAAGGAGGGTATTTACATATTAAAAGACATTTAAAAAGTCTTAGAGCATAAATTTGGTGTTTGCCTAGGAGCACTTTTTATGCCAGTTTTAATCATCTATAGCTGTATTGTGAAGCTGCTTATTTAAAAAATATCTACAAGAGAGCAATTTTTAGTCTATGCACATACTTTAAATTGTGTTTATTTAAAATTTTTCTATAAGTTAATGTAAATATATCTTCCCTCTAATTAGTTTTCTCTCAAATTAGTCTTAACTAACAAGTACTAATTAATGAGTCTAGCCTATCTTATTAATTTTTTAACTTACATGATTTTGTTTTTATATAGAGAACATCTTCCAAAAAGACTTTTTCTGAGTTTTGATTCAGTATTTTCTGCTAAAGCTCCTATAACAATAGTAATAATTTGTTACTAGTGTAACAAATTTGTTTGTTACAGATTTGTTTGTAACAAAGTAGTAATTTGTTTAGTTAAATACAGTGGACCTATTATTTTAGACCTATTATCTTTGTTACCACCATGTAAATAAAACATTATGGTTCATATTCTGGATCTGGATTTCTTTTTAGGCAGTGGACTGGATTTATGATAGCGTCATGAAATCTTTCTTCATAATAGTGTTCTTTGAGATGTCAGAGTCTTTTATGTCAAATGCCCCAAAATGTTGTTGTAACACCATTAATATACTCGAAAATATGTGAAACTTCTTTAAGGCCTCCTAATTTTTGTGCACAAAAACAATGGTCTCTCTCTTTCTCTCTCTCTCTCTCTCTCTCTCTCTCTCTCTCTCTCTCTCGTGCGTGCACGCATGCACACGAGGTCATGGACCCATTGTCTGTTTCAGCAGCAGCAGAACATCTTTTTTGTTAGGCGAAATTCCAGTTCTTTCCTTTGGTGGCATGAAGTTCAACATCATTCCCCAGGTTTTGGTTTTATTCTTCATGTTGGCTCATGATCAATTTATAATATTTTGTTTGTTTTAACCTTGGGGTTAGTTAAATATGTTAGGTAGTAAATTGCTGACTGGTACAACTAATGCCTGTATTTTGCCATATTGCTTTAGAATTTAAAAAATTAGTGATACTCTGTTAAATGTTCGTGAATTTCTGTTGTCTTCCTCCAAAATGAGGCAGTACAACTTTGGTGTTTGACTTGTTAATGCTTTTTTCAAAACATTCTTCTCTTGTTTGCTCATAAAATTTGTTGTGATTCCTAATCATAAATTCAAAGAATCATGGAGTTGGAAGGGGCCTTCACGGTTACCATGTTTCAGAAGGAATTTAAGCATACCCTCTGATATTGAAATTCCTTCTTTGATATCCCTGTCTCTTGTCCAGTAATCTCATCTACCCTTTCAGCATAATCCTGAACAGTGAAATCAGTAGTTGTTGTCACTCTTACTTTTCTTCCCTTCTTTTTCCTCCTCTATAGAATTTTCCAGCATTGAAAAGTACTTCATTTCTGGTATTCTGGAAATGTAGGCAACTCCTGTTGGTGATGATAATCAGAGAAAGAGGAATAGGATGTTTTAGAAAAGAAAACTGAGGTGATGTCAGTGGTAGTGACTTTTTAAGGAAGACACACACACAAAAAAAAAGATAAAGGGGGGATAAACTGCTAGAAATGTGTTGAGAGACTACTGGGACAGGACTCAGGAGGCAAGAGGCAGACCTGAGAAGATAAGAAGGTAGCATCAACATCATCCTAGCTATTTATCCTATAAATAGCTTTATACTGTGTTTCTATAGCACTGCCTCTGAGGAAGTCCTTGAAAATTTCTAACACATGGAAGGATAAATGAAATGATTCCTTTTAAAAATTTTTGTTTTATTGAATGTAAACCTATTAACACAGACCTTCATATTCACTTGATTTCGTTCTCCCAATCCGTTTTTTTTCTCTACAACATACTCATTTTTGTCAACCTTGAGTTCTCATTCCATAGTAGTTGAGGAATGAGAACCTTATTTTTGATGTTGAGAGAGACTATATAGAATTATAGTAATAAATGAGCTGCCAACCCATTTACTGGATCCCAACTCTGTTAGCTCATTAATTGTCTATCAATAAGCCCAATAGGATAATAAGATTAAAGTTGAATTTAGTATTGCCAGAATATTAATATGTATGTTCTTGGTACTGTATTTGGCAAAATGTTGTACTTAGTTCTTTCTCTCCAGAAAGGTCAGTTCTCAAGGTGTTTGCATATTAGTGTAGCCAAAAAATCACTCACTAGTATTCTCCAAATAACAGATGTAATTAAGGAGGTCTATCACAACCAAACTGATTATTTATTTTAGCTGAAGAGATACCCTGCCTATACCAGATGGATGTTTTTAGAGAATGCTAGTAGGGAAAAAAAAAAAGGGATGGTTATTTTTTCTTTATTTAATGAAAATATATCATTCACTGTGAATACCTTGAATACCCTGGTTATTATCAACTTTCATAGAGAGAACTTCAGTTGCTTTGGACTTTAGTTTCCTACTGAAGCCAGATCATATGGGCAAGTTGCAAGAGGGCTAAAGACAAGGCTTAATTTGGTGGACAGGATTTAGAATAACCTATGGTTGTTTGTTTTTGAAAGTGACTTGGGCATAATAAGGGCCTCTTAGGCTGTTTACCACAAAAAAATAGAATAGCTACAAAAAAACATATATAAAAGTTATTCCAGATCCACTAAAAGAATGATCTGGAATAAATCTAATAATGGTGCTAACTGGCACTAAGAATGGCTTGAGTATGCTCAGGCTAAGATTATTCTCTATGATAAAAACAGTTGAGAAAACAAATCTTCCATGGATTGCATGATTAGAGCTCTTGTACTGAAGAAATTTGGAAACTTTAAGAAAGCAAACATAGGCTAAAAATATTTTTCATTCTTTGAATGTTTGTTTTCTGTTAAGACTTTGTGAGGTTTTTTTTATTCTGTAATTTCTTTCTATAATCTGTTTCTATTCAGCCATATATGAAACTTGTGAATTAAAAGTTTTTTTTACATCACTGTCAGATCAGAATAAATGGGATCTTGAGGGCTTTGAAATTGCATACTGCTAATGGTATGAAAGCAATAACCTGTAAAAGTTTAGTTAAATATAATTCCATAGCTCAGGGAAGTAGAAAGCATGTTTTCTTCCTATAAAAACTGCCATGTTTTAAACTTGGGAGTGCAGTGATATTTTAAGAAGGCAGATTTTTTTGTAGAAAGAATTGAGTTAAAACCATAAGTTTTATATCCCAGTATTGAACCGTACTTCATGGATTTTAATGTGATTAGGCTTATAGTACATTACATTCAGAAGCAAGACTGAGGTTTTTAGGATACACCCTTTATATCACAGAGGCTTTATTATGTAAATGGTACAGAAATAATAGGAAGCATGTAGAGCTAAATGAGAATTTAGAAATCATCTTATTGTGAGGAAGAAGTGTTGGAAGTAGACCACCATGGCATTTTCCTTTCTGTGGGAAACCTGATAAACTGCAAAAGGCTGGAAGGCGTAAGGCAGAAATGATATGAGGATGTATTAGATAAGGCTACCAGAGCTAATGGATGAGGGCTTCATAAAATGCTATAGTTAATTGTAGACTGCATGAGTTGAAAACCCAGCTCTGCCAGTTATTATCTGTGAAACATTGGGCAAGTTACTCTCTCTCTTCCTCAACTTACTTATCTGTAAAATGTAGATGATAAAAGCATTTCTTAGAATTGTTGTGAGGATTAAATTAATTAATGCTACTTAGAATTTAGAAATCAATAAATGTTAGTTCTTACTACTGTATTTAAAAGCAAGGAGGAAGTTTTAGCAACTTATGACAAATGTTGGAGATACCTAATGTCCATTATCTAGAAGTCTGTATTTTTAATCACTGAAGAGTAATATATATAGGTTGTGAATTCTTTGGTGGTGTATTGTGTGATTTAGAGTTATTGGTCCTTCTTAAAACAGGTGGTTTTCCTAAGGAAACACTGAACCATGTTCCCTATGACTTCTGTGTTAGGTATGTTTAAATAGATTCTAATTTACTGAAAATTGTTCATTCTTGTTAATTTAGTTGCTATTAATACCAGTAATTATTACGCTATTACTCTCAGCCAAAATTACCTGGCTTATTAGACATGAGGAGAGTTAGGTGCCGTAGTCTTCAGAACAGATGGGAAAGTTCATGCAGCATAGGGAGATTACAATTTTTAAAGCATTCATAGTCATAAAGTATACTAAAGAGAAAAGCTAGGTGCCTCACTTAATCACTGTAAAACACTGTACTTAATTACCAGAAAAACATGCTAAATCTTAAATAATAACAAAAGGTAGAAATAAGGGACCACAAGTGAGTACCTGATTAATTAGCTAAGTAATTTGCAATAATGAGTGAAGGAAGTCAGAATAGAAAGGTAGCTTTAGTGTCAGGTTGATGGAAATTTCCGTTAAGGAGCAAGCAGTATCTGAGCTAATTTTTGGTTGACCAAGAGAGAGAGATAAACAGCAAAAGGCAGCTGAGGTCAGATAATAGAAGATCAAGAGTCTTCTATTAAAAGACACTGGGACTTCATTTCATAGCTGTGAATCACAGAGGCAGACGTACAGCCTCTGCTACTGGTTTGAGAGGTGGAATAGCTCCCTTTTTGTGAAGACATTTGGGAAGTCCATGACTGTTGCCCAGCTGTTAAGCAGCACTAAACCTGGGAGAAAAAATCGACTTTGGTCACGAACTTAAGATTGATGTTAACTTAGTAGAAAAACCTAAAGTCTTTAGTGGCACATGCATGTAGGAAGAATACTTTATTAGGAGCTCTTCCATCTTAGGCCCATAAGAGAAAATATGTATAGTTTTCTTTCAAGGTTTAGTACTTGTTGATTACCATCTTTATTGTGTATAACAGAGACTCCGATATTTACCTCTGTTTATTAGACTTTTCTTTTTCAGAAAAAATCTAAACACTAAGTAATGTTGACTATATTATTTTTATTGTGAAGTACTTCTGGACCTGTTTATAAGAATTTTCAAAACTAAAATGTTAACAGCCTGATGTTATTTTTAGTAAGTTATGTTTTTGTGTGTGTGTGTGTGTGTGTATGTTCTTGAGGAAAATGAATCAAGATGTTTTCTTGGCTTTGTATTTAAACAGAGCAAATGATATTAGAGTAGCTTTTTCCCCCCACTAAGTTAAGGACAAAAAATTTTAATTTTGAGACATTGAGGGCATGTTTCTAGTTATATATGAGGTTTTAGATTAAATTTTCATTATAGAATATAACCTGATTTTCTCTTTTTTGGGCCACAAGTACTTTATCAATTACCTACACAGTTTATTTAGGAGGATAACAAAGCTTACAAAATATATGATCCATAAACATTATCTTAGCTTAACTAAGATATTGATTTATTGCTGAAATCCTATTTACTCTTGTTTAAAGTTACTTTTTACCAGTGGGTTTTAGGATTATCTTTAAAGATTAGAAATGTAACCTCAGAATAAACTCAAGAAGTTTTTTTATAAATGCTTATAATGAAGTTCTAGTAATAGTCACTATTTATAAATACTTGGAGCACTGTTTGTTTGGTTTTGTTTTTGGCCACGCTACGCAGCTTGTGGGATCTTAGTTCCCCAACCAGGGATCAGATCTGTGCCCTCGGCAGTTGGAGCCGAGTCCTAACCACTGGACCACCAGGGAACTCCCTTAGAGCACTGTTTTACAGGGACTGTAGACCTTTTGTATTATGATCACTGGAGATATCTCTAAAAATAGAGACTCCTATTAACCTAGTTCTTCTGAATCAGAATCTCTGGGCATGGCACCTGGGAATCTACATTTTATTTTAAAGTAGTACCTTTGGTCCTTAAGTGCATTATAGTTTGGGATTCACTACAACCACCATTTATGCCATGCTTGGATCCATGTAATCTAACATATAGATTGTTGAGGTAGGTTTATGTGTGTCATGGAAGCTTTGAAGTCATTTTAAATATTGAGTAGTGAGATTAGCAAGTATCTTACTAGTTTTCAAAGACATCTGTAGTAAGTATTTTTTTAAGTTAATGTCTTATTAGTTATCTGTAGAAACTAAGTCAAATAGTTGCAGTGAGACTGTTTCTTAACCTGCAGAACAGATATCCTTCTTTAATGCTTTTGAAAAATAGCTAGTTTCTGGCCCCCATGTGATACCAATTAAATCAGAATATTTAGGGAAGAGACGGAGTCTCCATACATTTAGAAGTGCCCCAGGTGTTTTTAATGTGTAGCTGCACCTGAAACAGGGATCTACACTAATGACCAAAAGGAACAATGATGTTCCTAATCAAAAAATTGTTGATTGGCTTTGGAATCCATAGTACTGAAAACCACATGCTAAAGGTATGGCACTGTAGCATCCAAATCCTGTTTCCCTAACTGCTTGTCTCAGGCTTATTTAAAAAATCAAAGGAAATCAGAATCAAATTATCTCAACAAAGAGCATTTTCTCTGAATAATCCCAATTCTCTGTTAGAGGCAATTTCTTTTAAAAGACCCCTGCTAAGCTTTACTAGGTTGATGTAAAGCATTGATTGGGCAGTTGAAGTGATAAGGGGTAAATAATACCTTTTCATGAGGACAGAATATTTAACTAATTGATTTCTATGATTTTGACTTTTATAGGCAACTCAAATGTAATTGAGAATATATTTTTGGTAATTATTCATTCTGAACAAGGAAAGCATTTTCTAGGGTAGGGCTACATTCATGTAGGACGTCAGAATCAATGTGTTTAAAATTATATTTCTTAAAAATGTTGATAGAAACTAGGTTAGCGAGATAAAATTAGTACTTATAGAAACTACTAAACTCTATGCCAGGGATCAAAATACATGTTTCACAAAACTTTCTGATCTTCTAAAGGGAAGAATTATTATTACTGTTTAATTACATAAAATATGTCCTATGATACATACCTCCCTTTGCCCATAGTTATTAAAGAAATCATAAAGAATAATTTCAAGATCTCCTTTAATATTTAAAATAAGTGGAAAAATATTTATAACCTCGAAGTCATGATATTTTCTTCTGTTTCTCTTTTAGATGCTTATTGAAGATAACAGTTTCTGCGTATGGGAAGTAGATATTGAAGGGTATATGGTTTACAGACAAGATCTTTAAAAAATAGACACTCAAGGTAAGTAATAAATATAGCTTCATAAATAAGCTAATTTAAATGGTTAGGGCTGCCAGATTATAATTTAATTTGCTAAACTTGCTTACTTTTTGTCACTGGCCCTGCAGCCTCACAACCGCATTCATTCATATTCGGAAACAAATTTTTATGCCCTAATACCATCTTGACAGGAAGTATCAGATTTCATTTACAATGGGAAGTTGATAAAATTGAGGTATTATGGAAGAGTGCAAACCAATTAAGAAGACTGGAGAAGAGATTAAGTTTCCATCAAAACTGTGTGCATAACTCAGTAGAGTTTAACTTGAAAAAATAATTTTACAGAAACTAGTATCCACTGTATTTTTTAAATGTATTTATGTCCCTAACCATATTAAAAACGTGTTTTTTAACCACTCCAAAAAACACTGTCATAGTTTCAGATACTCATAGTATTACCTCTGAATACCAAACCTCTTTTTCACTATTTCTTGAGCCCCCAAAGATTTGTTTTGACTTACCATATCCTTTCACTTATATTCTGTTCATGTCTCCCATGACTGTTTACATGCTTATGTTACTAAGTAAATTTCTGAATACATATGGAAAATTTTGAGTGAGATACAAAGAATACAAAATGCAAAAAAGGTACTTTAAATAATTTTGTGTGTCAGGTAGGTACACTGGAACCTTGGAGAATATGTGACCTGTTAATGGGGCACTTCTGTTTAGCTCTAGAATCCTTTCTAAGTGGGAATATTAGACGAGTAAAATCAAATTTTGTTATTTTTTTTCAGAAGAAACCAGAAATACTTTGAAAAGTCCTAATTTTTCAATATCAGCATGAAATTTTTCCTGTGACAAACTCCACTTCTGCTACTGTGTGACTCAAATAAAACAGTATACAGCTTCTGGTGTGGGAATTTTTTTTTTCCTTTGCTCTATTTCTCTTCTTTTTGAGCGTAGGTACTTAGAGTCTATTTTTTCCCCTTAATTTCTGGTTAGCAGCTTAGTGATTTTTGCTAGTTTTCTGTGGTGAATATTATTGTCAGAAATGACTTCTCTTGAAAATATAAATATTACTTCTTTTTAATTTGTTTCTATAGTTTTATTTGGTGAGTTGGTTGCTTAGAAGAGCTATTAAATTGTTTTCTGAATTATAATAATTAGACAATTATTTTTATAGTTCCTTTATCTCCACAGTCTAGCATAGATGCTTCTGATTTAAAGCAGAAACAAAAAAAAAGGTTTCCTTTTTACTGTACCTTTTGCATAGAAAATAGAGTTAATCACATTCCTTAGTTCACATGACGCACTGTCATCACTGGTCCATGAAAAGCACTTACTTTATTTATTTATATATTTTCTTTTATTCTCATTTCCACTCTCATGCTGCTGACCTGGACTCATAGGAAATCATTCTAATGTGATAGTCTAATATCTGTTGCACTGTTCTCTTTTGTTTATATGTATTTTCAGAACATGGGTATTGGTATATATATATATGTATTTTTAAAATATTTTAAGTGGAAAATTTTAAATAAATAAAAAAGAAAAGGGAGTATAATATCATGAACTTTCATGTGCCCACCTCTCAGCTTCAACAGTTATCTCATGGTTGAGCTTGTCTTAACTATATCTTATGCCTTCTCCCCCACTTATGCACATTAAATTTTAATATGCATAAATGGTATTGTGCTGTGTATCTCATTCTCTTTATTACTGTTTCATTTTACTTATCCTTACATTTTTATCATTTATTTATGTTGTTGTGTTTACATTGCTTCTAACTGCTGCATAGTATTCCAAGGTTTGTAGCTATCATGTTATAACTATCCACATTTCCAGTGATTTCCACCCAGATTGCTTCCAATTTTCTGTTGCAACAAACAATGCCATGATGAACATCCTCATATTTCTCCTAGCATAGAACTTTGCAAGGATTTCTTTGGGATATATACCCAGGAACAGAATTGCTGGGTTTATACTTAATTTGTCTGAGTCCTGCCAGATGCTCTGCCAAATAAATACTTGGACCACACTTTCACCAGCAGTAACCCCCTCCTTCCTGCCAACCCTTGACATTATCTAGCTTTCTAATACTCTCAATCTAATGTGTGTAATTCTGTAGCTCACTGTTTTAATTTGAATTCTTATCACTAATGAGTTTGAGTATCTCTTTCATATTCTTGTTGGCCTTTTGGCTTCCCTCTTCTGAAATTCCTTGTTCATATTCTTCATTTTTCATTTGGGTTCCTATCTGTTGGTTAATGTTCTTTAAGAGTTTATTATATATTTTAGATCTTCATTTCCTATCAGTTTTAGATATTAAAAACAATCTTCCATTTTTTCAACTTTTTAATTTTATGCATGATGTCTTTTAAGTAGATATTCATGTTTTAAATATTCAGTTAAAAATATTTTCTTGAAGTCTACTGCTGGTGTACAGAAATGCTACTGAATTTTTGAAACTTGACCTTGGTTCTAACGTTACTGAATTCTCATTCTTAATAACATTACTGTACTATCATTCATTTTTATAGGGAGATGATCATATTATCAACTATACATAATGACGGTTTTATTTGTAATTTCCTCATCCTTACATACTTTTACTTCTTTCTTCTTTCCAATACCTTTGGTCAGTTCCTCTGAAACTATGTTAAATAGTAGTACTGACAGTAGGCATTCTCATCTTATGCCCAATCTTAAAGAGAATATATCTAATTTCTTACTTAAGCATAACGCTTGCTGAAGGTTTTTAATATAAAACCTTTACCAAATTAAGAAAGATTCTTATTTCTAGCTTGTTATGCATTTTTACCATAAATAACTTTCAAACCCATAAAATGTTTTTTTAATGCATCTGTTAAAATCATGTGATATTTATCCTGGTATATTAATGTTGTGAATTATATGGATAGAATTTCTAATATTAAACCATGCCTGCATTACTAGTTTACACCCTACTTGACCATAGTGCATTATTTTAATACATTACTGTATTTGGTTAGTAAATATTTAGGATTTAGAATCTACATTCTTAAGTGGAATGTGCTATACTTTTTCCTTCATTTTCCTTGTCTGGTTTTGCAATTGAGATTACACTGGCCTTATAAAATGAGATGAGCAGCTTTTACTCTTTTTCTATTTTCTAGAATAACTTTATATAATACGAATTTATTGTTTCTTTAATGTATGTTAAAACTCATATGTAAAAGTATCTGGTTGTAAGATTTCTTTGAATGCTATTTATGTCTTTAATCCCTTTTGATCTATTCAAGTTTTCCCCTCAGCTTCTTCCAGTCCCCCTCCCATGGGTACTGTTAACACTTGATTGTCCTCCCACCTGCAGGTATAATAGCCCAGACCCACTTTCCTTTCAGTCAGGAAATAACTAGACAATCTCAGTGTCCACATCTGAGCCATGTAGTAGTCACTCTGTTTTGAGCTAATGTCCTAACCCTGACCAGTGGGCTCTGATCTGCCCAATCTTGCTTGGCTTAAACTGCCACTGACACATACCTAAATTAATCCTGAACTCCAATAGTTTTCTACTATTCTATAACCAGAAACTTTGGTTAACAATGCTCTGAATTGACTTCTTTACATCTCTTAAAACCTTTGCCATACTGCTGGTGACGTGTGTCAAGGTTGTGTAAAAGGTAAATATTTTGACAAAAGAACAAGTAAGGTTATTATGTTCAGGGAAGGTTAAGTGTTCAGAAAAAGATAGGCAACCATCTGGTCTAATGTCCTGTACAGTATATACCAAATTGTAGTTAACTTTGGAAGATTTTTACTTTATCTCCAGAGTTTGACACTTTATTGTAACCATTTATTATCAGAAGGATAATTAAAGGTATTTCCATGTACAAAAAGAAAAAAGAGTAGAGAGCACAAGCAGGAAGTTCATAGACCCACTAACAAAAAGAAATGATCAATAAACATATAATAGTTATTATAATTTTTGATGCATTTGAATATGTTTCTACCATCTTATTTCAGTTTTTCTTACATACTTTCATACTATGTCTTTATTTCTCTTTAATTCTTTCTTTCTTAATAAAAACTTTATATATATATATATATAAAGTTTTATATATATATATGTATATATATATATCTCCCCTAAAAAGATTCTTGCAGGGGCAAATTATGTATGGGACTTAGAGGTCTTATTAAGGAATTTAAAGTTTAGGTTTTATTTTAACTGTACAGGAACCCATTGGTGGGTTTTGAACATAGGATTGATATGATTTCTGAAATTTAAAACATCTTTGGAAAACATTGGATGATAACTGTGACTTTAGTATTTTGTTTTAAAAGCAACTCTTTAAAAGCCATAAAATAATAGATGTGTAATTTTTACTATAAAAATTTTAAATAATTAGATCTATAAATTAACTTAAAGAAGCACTTCAAAACCTAAGAATTAATAGTTAGTAGCTACAAAAAGGAAGATGCTGATTTTCTTAATATACAAAGAGTGTCAACAATTCAATATGGAAAAGACAACCCATTTTTATAAAAGACTTGAACATGTAATTTATCAGAGAAGAAATGCAAATGGCTAACAAACATGAAAATGTTCCATTTTCCAGCCTCTCCTGTGCATTGTAGTAACATTTTTCTAGTGATCAGTTGCTGCCTATAATTATGTTTTGCTATTCTTTTCATTCGCTTAGATTATCCTTGTTATCAGTGCCGTGCTAGTCCTTTTTTTTATTACTCATGACCGAATGTAATGGTTTTACCTGGCATGTATGCGTGCGTGTGTGTGTGTGTGTGTTGGTGGAAAGGGTCCAGAGTATTGTTCCCAATTTGCTTTCCAAGGAGTAGTCTTCTCTGCTGCCACAGACACAAAATGTTTCCTGTAAAAATGGCTTGTTTATGTATTCTTTGTGTAACTCCTACCTCTTTACTTCTCTAAACCTAACGGAGTCTACTGGATTCTGCTGATAACACAACTTACCTCTGTTCCCATACCTGTGATTATAAACAAGGCCTGTAACAACTTAGGGTGTGTTATGTACCTTCAGGGCATATTTTTTGCCATCATTTTCTGAGATCCACACTGTGGTGTCCTTTACTACTACATTTCTCCGAAACTTCTTCTCTTCACTTACACTCATGTGGCTACTATCAGGTCTCAGCTGCTTTTGCCTATTTCACGGTTTGGGAATTACAACTGAATCCTAATATTACTGAAAATATATTTAAATGTGTTTCTCCATAGAGAAAGAAAAGGAAAGAGAGAGACAGGGAGTGATGGATAGAAAGACACAGAGACAGAGAAGAGAGAAAATGAATAAAGCAATCAACTGTAGGAGCAGAACTGATCCAGAAAGCAAGAACTCTGGGAAACATGTTATAAAATGACAAAAGGTGAATTATGAGCTGGCCAAAACAAACTTAAGAAATACTTACTTCAGAGATGAAGTTGGAAAGAATATAGAAGAGACTAGACATTATGGAAAGTACTTTTAAGGAATATAAATGGTTAAAATGAGAAGAATGAAAAAAAGAAGCCAAAGAAAGAATAGAATAATTATAGAAAAAATTTTGTGTGTTATGTCTATAAGTATTGATAGATAAATCGAGACAGACACTAAAGAAAAAAAAGAACAAATATTTAAGGATAAAATTTAATATCTTTTATAAAATAGAAGGCACGTATGGAAAAGGCACACCATGGGCCGGGGATAATTAACCTAGAACTGTCAATACTGAGACATAGCTTCATGAACTTCCAGACTTTAAACATGAAGAAAGAATGATTAAGTCACTGATTAGAGGGGAATGGGGAAAAATATTTGCCTTTGTCTCTGATTTATCCACAATAACATTTAGGGCCAGTTGACAGTGGAGTAACATCTACATGACCGTATAAAAAACAAAGTATTTTGTATTTTAAATTCAAAATGTCTTCAGGTATAAAGACTACAGACAGTTTTGAACTCAAAGAATATTGTTTTGAAAAAAATTCCTAGAAGATGAACTACTGCCATTCAGATGGAAATACCTTAAATTACCACAGAAGGATAAGCAGTGAGCATTGAAAGGATTTAACTGTAAAATAAAGACGAGAACAAAATGTAAACACTATATTCTATTCTCTAAAAATAGAAATTACGCACTACCTTGACCTATTTTCTCCCCTTTTCCTCCTGGGTTTTGTAGTTGTAAGTTCGTTGATTTCCACTTCTTTACTACTTGAAACTCAATGTCCATTAAAGCCACAAATAATAAAAGTATTAGCAGAGTTTAACAGTTCAGAGAAAAATACTAAAAAGTATTAACTGAAATATGAAGGAAAGAAAGAGCAGGACACAGTAAAAGGAAATATGCTAATATCTTAATTGCTTATAGAAGTGAACTAATAGATTTTGAATAGAGAAAAGACAAAGTTATATAAATTACCTAAGTTAATTTATAAATACAAAGTTGCATAAAGTTATAAAAACATAACTACTGGAACAAAGATATGTACAGAGAAGCTACACATGGAGAGAAACAAGATAACTAATGATAAAATATTTCTTTTTAAAAAAAATCCCTAAAGTAAGTTAAAATAAAAAGAATGAAAAGCAATTCTATTTATCAGATGCCCACTGTCACAATTATCATTTAAGATTGTACTGAAGGGAATCAGCCAAGAGAAAAATTAATGTAAATGAGCTTTTAGCTTGTGTTGGTTTTTTAGAAAGTGGATTTCCAACTAAATCACAGAGCAAATTGCTATTTTCTGATATATGCAAGAAATACAAGAAATTGCTTTTAAAATATTGAAAACTAAAGAAGGATAAAAATTAAAATTAAGACAGATAAAGGCAAGCAAATACTTAATGTCAGGCCAGACGAATCATTCCACATAAACATCAAATGAGATGAACAAAGTCATTTTTAATGCAAAAAGTGCAATACACAATGAAGATGTAGCAGTTATGAATATCTGCAAACCAAATAACATGGTGCCAACACTTATAAAGCAAAAACAATGTAGGTACAAGGGAAAATAGTCAAAAACACACCAGACTTGGAAAGTTTATTAATTCTCTTAGTCCAAAACAGATCAGCCAGGCATGGGGGTGAGGGAAGAATGAGGAAACATTGAAAGCATTTGCACAAGTCAGGAACATTGCAAAGATTCCCAGTGTCATAACTATCATTTGACATTGTGATGAAGGGAAAAAGCCAAGAGAAAAATACTAGAACTATAAAAGAAATTTAGAAAGATGAAGTTAAAAGCTCCATGTGCAGATCATATGATTATATACTTGGAACTGCCATCCAGTGGATTTTACTTAATCAACTGAGTGACTACTACAAATAATAGCATTCACTAAGCTATTGTAACACAAGATTAATGTATTCATATGGGTAATTTTCATGTGTAACAAAATAATTTTAAATTAAGCCCTAGTGCCACATTGTGCTTACGTATATTGTTTGAGTATGTGCCATAAGCCTAAGAATATTATTAGTTTCCTATGGCTTCTATAACAATTACCACAAACTTGGTGGTTTAATACAACAGATTTTTTATTCTCTCACAGTTCCGGATGCCAGAAGTCTGAAAGTAGTGTCACTGGGCCAAAATCAAACTCAAGGGCTGTTCTCCTTCTAAGGCTCCAGGGAGAATTGTTTCCTCACCTCTTCGAGCTTGTGGTGGCTGCCAGCATTCCTTGGCTTATGGCCACATCCCCACTTCAGTCTTGGGCTCCATGGCCACATTGCCTCCTCCATTTCTGTGTGTGTCTGCTTTTCTCTTAAAAGGACGCTTGTGATTGCATTTAGGGATCACCTGAATAATCCAGGACAATGTGTTCATTTCAGAATCCTTGATTTAATCACATCTGGAAAGACCCTTCTTCCTTATAAGGTAATATTTACAGTTTACAGGGATTAGGATGTGATAACTTTGGGTGGCCATTATTTAGCCAATGTATGTAGTGAATTAACTTCCTGTGCATCTAGAATGGTACTATGTACCATTCTTGGGAGAATCAGGAAAGTACTACCCTTGGGATAAGTTAAGAAAATTTTATTCACATATTTTTGTAGAATTTAATTCTCTCACAGAAACCTAGTTGGAAACGGCTATATTGGTGTATGAAACGACAGAATGAACAGGATTATAAACTTCAGCAAGAGACTTAATAAATGCAGGAATATTGAAAATAATAAAGACGGCATCTTATATATCAGTGGGCAATTGTTTAATACATGTTGGGACAACTGGTTAGCCATCTGGAAAGAAAAGTTGAATCCATACCTCACACCATACACCAAGATATATTATAAATGTGCCAAATATTTAAATGTAAAATATGAAGCTACAGAAGTTCTCAGTAAACACAGGAGTGTTTTTTTCTTTTTTTCTTATCTTGACTTTAGAGTAGAAAAACGTCTTCAAAGCAATATCTATAAGCTACAAAATGACATGACTAATAAATCTGACCTCATTTTGCAACACACACACACACACACACACACACACACAAAACACACACACACAGAAGCAAAACTCAAAAGACAATCTTGAACATTGAAAAAAAAAGTTTGCAATTCTTACTGAAGTGACTAAATTTTTTAAAAATTTTTATTGTAGTATAGTTGATTTATAATATTGTGTTTCAGGTATATAGCAAAGTGATTCAGTTATATATATATTCTTTTCAGATTCTTTTCCATTATAGGTGATTACAAGATACTGAATATAGCTCCCAGTGCTATACATTAGGTCCTTGTCATTTATCTGTTTTATGTATAGTAGGTGTGTATCTGTTAATCCCAAATGCCTAACTTATCCTTCTCCCTCCTTTCACCTTTGGTAACCATTAGGTTGTTTTATGTCTGTGAGTCTGTTTCTGTTTTGTAAATAAGTTCATTTGTATCATTTTTTTAGATTCCACAAATAAGTGATATCTTATGATATTTGTCTTTCTCTCTCTGACTTCACTTAATTTGATAATCTCTAGGTCCATCCATGTCACTGCAAATGGCATTATTTTGTTCTTTTTTATGGCTGAGTAATATTCCATTGTATATATGTACCACATCTTCTTTATCCATCCTGTGCTGATTGACACTTGGGTTGCTTCTATATCTTGGCTCTTGTAAATAGTGCTGCTGTGAACATTGGGTTGCATGTGTCTTTTTGAATTAGAGTTTTCATCTTTTCTAGATATATGCCCAGGAGTGGGATCGCTGGATCATGTGGTAACTCTATTTTTAGTTTCTTAAGGAACCTACGTACTGTTCTCCATAGTGGCTGCACCAATTTATATTCCCACCAACAGTGTAGGAAGTTTCCTTTTTCTCCATACCCTCTCGCACATTTATCATTTGCAGGCTTTTTGATGATGGCCATTCTGAACAGTGTGAGGTGATACCTCATTGTAGTTTTGATTTGCATTACTCTAATAATTAGTGATTTTGAGCATTGTCTCATGTACCTGTTAGCCATCTGTATGTCTTCTTTGGAGAAATGTCTCTTTAGGTCTTCTGCCCATTTTTTGATTAGGTTGTTTGTTTTCTTAATATTAAGTTGTATGAGCTGTTTGTATGTTTTGAAAATTAAGCCCTTGTGAGTCACATCGTTTGAGATATTTTCTCCCACTCCCTAGGTTTTTTTGTTGTTTATGGTTTCCTTTTCTGTGTAAAAGCTTGTAAGTTTCATTAGGCCCCATTTGTTTATTTTTGCTTTTATTTCTTTTTCCTTGGGAGATTGACCCAAGAAAACATTGCTACAATTTATGTCAAAGACTGTTTTGCCTATGTTCTCATCTAGGAGTTTTATGGGGTCATATCTTTTAAGTCTTTAAGCCATTTTGAGTTGATTTTGAGCATTGTCTCATGTACCTGTTAGCCATCTGTATGTCTTCTTTGGAGAAATGTCTCTTTAGGTCTTCTGCCCATTTTTTGATTAGGTTGTTTGTTTTCTTAATATTAAGTTGTATGAGCTGTTTGTATGTTTTGAAAATTAAGCCCTTGTGAGTCACATCGTTTGAGATATTTTCTCCCACTCCCTAGGTTTTTTTGTTGTTTATGGTTTCCTTTTCTGTGTAAAAGCTTGTAAGTTTCATTAGGCCCCATTTGTTTATTTTTGCTTTTATTTCTTTTTCCTTGGGAGATTGACCCAAGAAAACATTTTTAGGAGTTTTATGGGGTCATATCTTTTAAGTCTTTAAGCCATTTTGAGTTATTTTTGTGTATGGTATGAGGGAGTGTTCTAACTTCATTGATTTACATGCAGCTGTCCAGCTTTCCCAACACCAAAGTGGTTAAATTTTTTTAAATATACCTAAAAAATACAAAATGATAAGTTAAAAGACTAACGTTGCAGTCAGAAAAATGACAAAGTATATGAACAGGCTGTTTACAGAAAAAGAAATACAAATGCCTCATAAGCATATGAAAATTTCAACTTCACTCTTAATAAAAGAAAAGCCACCATGAAATACTACCTGTCACCTATTGGAATTTCTGAAATTCTCATAATTGGATATAATAGTTTTGGTGAGAATGGAGGCATTCTTTTATGTTCCTGGTGGACTGTATATTGACACAAATCATATGGAGGGTAATTGGCAGTATCTGTCAAAATTAGAAAAGCATATTTTCCAATGACCTAGTTAATTACTTCTTGGAGTTTATCCACTGATATATTACTTTATGAGATAGGTACAAAGTTCTTAGCAATATTTAATAGCAAATGTTGGAGAGACCTGATGTGCATCTGTATGGGACAAATTTAACTATGGGCTATCCAGATGAAATACTATGCAGATGTTAAAAGCAAACCAGGAACTTGCTATTTCTAATAAAGAAAAATCTTCATGGTCTATTTTTTCAAGTTACAATTAAAATTAAAATATTACACATGCAGAACAGTATGTATAGGATGCTACCTTTGTGGTTCAAAGATAATGGGGAAGAGAATGTTCATTTTTATATGCTTACTTATGCAGAAAAATCACTGCAAGGATACACAAGGAAATAATAACAGTGATGACATTATCTCATGGAGAGAGAATAGGAATTAGATAGGTGGAGAACAAGAGTGGGAGGTAAATTTTACTATAAAATATTTTAAGTTTTTAAAAATTATTAAAATAAATATATATCTTAACTATTTAAATTAAATGAATAAACTTTTGTTCATTTTTTTTTCAAATATTTATTGAGGGCCTACTTTGTGCCAGGCAGTGTTTTAGGTGCTTGGAATCAGTGAAGAAAACAAAGATCCAAACCCTTATGGAGCTTACATTCAAGTGGTGGGAGAGGGACATTTAAAAATAATCATAATAAATACATAGTGTTGTACCTCAGAAGATAATATGTGCTATGGTAAAAAGCATAAAACAGAGTAAGTTGTATTGGCAGTGTCAGTGGAATTAGGAGAAGGTGTTGCAATGTTAAATAGGATTAGCAGGGTAAGTCTTATCAAGAAAGAGCAAATTTAAGCAAAGACTTAAAAGAAGCAAGGGGGTTAGTCATGTGGATATCTGAGGAAAGAATGTTCCCAGGTAGCGAGAACAACTAGTGTAGACTCGTTGGGAGAGGGACATGTCAGATGTTTTAAATAAAAGGGTTAGAGGCCAGTGTGTCTTTAGAGGAGCAAGAGGGATAGTGGTAGGATATGGGGCCAAAAATATAATGATATCCATTGGACTTTGTCTTAGCAGAGAAGTAACATCATCTGACAAATTTTTGAAAAGCTTACTCTGGTTTTACCAATGATAATTATTACATATAGGCTGATGGGGAGCAAGTGTAAAACCTGGGACGTAATTTGGAAATAATGGTGCCTTAGACCAGAGGAATAGCAGTGGAAGTGGTGAGAAGTCATTGGAGCTTGGATGTAGTTTGAAATTAAATCAGCTGGATTCCTGACAGACTAGATGTGGAGTGTGAGAGAGAGGACTCAAGGAACAGAAGGTGTGAAGACATTATCTAGGAAAATGGGAGATTGAATGGACTAAGAAATTATACTATGATTGGCTGAGAGTGTTAAGAGCCCACTTGAGTTCTTCATGAATTTAAAAGTGAGACCAGTCAGTATATTTATTGGTTTTTCTCCAGCTGCATTCAGCTGCATGACTTACGTCTCATCCAGTCTAAACAAGCAGATCTCTGTGGTATAATGGAAGGATACCCTTGTTAAATTTTTTTTTTAAACTGAGTTATAGGACATTATACATAGAATGTTTTCATCTTAATAATTTTAAAAGGAATACATATATGCTTATTTATATTTTTACAGAACTTAGGTATGTTTCCCCAAGGTTTAGCTGAACATGGTTTTTACATGCTCATTCTAGACATAAATGTACAAGCATCAAATGATCCTTAGTAAACCATGCTTCTTATTCTTACTATATTAGCAGGTGGCAAATATAAGATAGATCTCAATTTAAAAATTGAGGGGGGTGGGGATGGACTGGGAGTTTGGGATTGACAAGTACACACTGCTGTTCTTAAGAGGGATAACCAACAAGGACCTACTGTGTAGCAAAAATAAATAAATAAATAAATAAATAATTTTTTAAAAATAGAGATGACAGGCAGGTAGTGACCATTTAAGGCAGGAATGCATTTCAGAGTGCTTACTTATTTAATCTTTTTACAATTAAGCTTATATTATGCAGTTTTAAAAATGAACATGGTACTTATTTTGAACTTAATATAGTATATAAAATTGTTTACGGATTTTATGTGTTTCTGATCAATTGTTAACTCAAAATGCTTAAAAGTTTTAGAGTGTAAAAACTTTATGAGACTATGAAACATGCTTACAAAATATCAAAAGAGTTGGAAGGATTATTAGCCAGATTGAACATCTAGTGAAAACAGCTGGTAAGAGAACATAGAGGGGGGGAAAAAAGAAGTTGGAAATGAAAGGAGGCAAATATCAAAGGCTGAATCAAACATATATAAAAGATTTTAATAATTATAACCCACAATCAATAGCAAAGAGGGGATGTGGTTGGGATACATCCAGAAGCAATGCAAGGCATGATGTTGCAGTGCTGGAGACAATAGTTAGACATTGAATGAATACACCACATGCCATGTGATAGAGCATTTTTACTTGACCCACTCCCTGAGTTCTCTTTTCTGAATTCTCTGTATAAGCTGCTTCTAGGAAATATACACAAATCCAGAAATAACTCAACAATGAGACCCTTTACTAGTGGGTACTAAGTTACTACCTGTATTTAGTGAGAGTCAAATATGTAGTGTTCTTAGATTTCAGTCATTGAATACCATGACTAAGAACAAGATTGCATTTCATTTATAGTGAAGCATGTGAATGAATAAAAGGATACAATGTATCATTTAGGTATATGGTAATATATTGTGTTTCCATGGGTAGAGTTAATACAGGTCTATAATTGCAATTCTAAAAGGAAAAAGGCTCTGAAATACAAAAGGTTCTTTTTCCCTCAGTACATTTTGGCGGTAAAAACTGACTGACCTGGGAACATTAAGATCCCACCTGAGTTCATTGAGAATTTAAAAGCTATTTATGACCACACACCAGATAAGAGGTTAATATCCAAAATATATGAAGAACTCATACAACTCAATAGCCAACAAGTGAACAATCTGGTTTAAAAATGGGCATAGGACCTGAATAGACATTTTTCAAAAAAAGACATACAGGTGACCAGTAGGTACTGGGAAAGGAGTTCAGCCTGACTAATCATCAGGGAAATGCAAATCAAAACCACCATGAGATATCACCTCACACCTGTAAGAATGGCTATTATCAAAAAATAACATATGTTGGCAAGGGTGTGGAGAAAAGGGAACCCTAAGGGTGAATGTAAATTGGTACATCCATTATGGAAAACATTATGGAAAAAATTAAAAATAGATCTACCATATGGCCCCACATCTGCATATATATATCCCACTTCTGGGAATATATTGGAAGGAAATGAAATCATTATCTCAAAGTGATACCTGCACCCCCATGCTTATTGCAACATTATTCACTATAGCCACAACATGAAAACAACCTAAGTGTCCATTGATGAATGAATGCATAATGAAAATGGGATATATATGTGAAAATGTGATATATACATATCACATACATATTTACATATGACTGTATATCTAATGTATGTATATATGAATATTATTCAGCCGTAAAAAGAGAAGGAAATCCTGCCATTTGTGACAGCATGGATGGACCTCGAGGGCATTATGCTTAGTGAAATATGTCACACAGAGAAAGACAAATACTGCATGATCTCACATATATGTGAAATCTTAAAAAAAAAAATCAAACTCATAGAAACAGTTTAGAAGGGTGATTGCCAAGGGCTGGGAAGTAGGGGAAATGGGGAGATTTTGGTCAAAGTGTACAAACTCCCAGTTATAAGAGGAATAAGTTCTTGGGATCTAATATTTAGCATGGTGCCTATAGTTAACAATACTATACTATATACTTGAAAGTTGCAAAGAGAGTAGATCTTAAATGTTCTCACCACAAACACACACACACACAAAACTGGAATTAAGTGAGGTGATAGATGGGTTAACTAACCTTACTGAGGTAATCATTTTGTACTATGTGTATCAAATTATCACGTTGTACAGAAATATACCAATTATATCTCAACAAAGCTGGAGGAAAAAAACATTCTCTGAGGGAAAAAAAGCTACTTGTTAATATGTGAAATTATTTATGTTCTATGTTTATATCAAAGGGTGAATATTCACTACAGGTAACATGAATGTCTTTGATTATAAGCTTCTGGCTGGACACCATTGACTGGTGTTAGTGGTAAAATTCAGTAAATGAATCAAATTATCTTTCTAAATCTGAAAAACTCCAGATTCCTAAATACATTTGTCCCAAGAGTTTCTAAGACAGGTGTATAAAATCTATAGAGTGAGATATGAAGGAAATTATAATGGTGTTCATCTGTGGAGAGAGAGATGGGGCTTTTATTTTTCACTTTACAACCTGCAGTGCTCTTTGAATTTTACCAGTATTATGAATTACTTTAATAAATTTTTAAAAATGACCTTAGAAATAAACCTACGATGGATTATCTCTGTGCTATGGGAAAAAATCAGTTGGCTTTTTGCTCTATCTCATGACTTTTAAGTGGGTAGTACTCTCAACCAAGAGTCCAGAGAAAGGGGAGCATACTGTGAGCTAGAGTGGGTAGGATGGACTGTATAAATCTGGGTCTTGGGGGTAAGTTTTAAAATATGAGGGGTTAGAGAACAAGAAAGGCAATGAAGAGCAAACCAGAAGGAAGGGTGATATTATACATATACATATATACATATACATATAGAGTATAATTTGTTTGGGGCTTTTTGCTAATAGTACAAATCTGTTTATTTTTACTTTATATTATGCAGTTATACTTTAATCTCTATGTATGGGACGTGAAAATATTCAACAATGTGTAATTAGTAGAACTTTCCTTGCTTTATTCCCCATTAGTTAATTAGTGGATTTTACATAGCTTGCATGTCATACAGTTGTGAAGACATGAAATAATGACATTGTACTGTGTTTTTGCTTCACCCAGATAACTACTCTAATAGGCTTAAATTATAAGATTTCATTTGTTCTAAGTGAAATGTGTGACTAGAAACAATTTTGTGATCTTGCTATATACCTACTTCTTGTTTTACATTTTTAGCAGTTAATTATTTTTAAGTTGCCTATAAGCATCACTTGACTATTAGTTATTTTTGTAGATTCTTTTGTCTGTCACTTATATGGACTCTTCATTCCCCAACTTTTCTGTTTAATTACTTATTTTTCTTAGAAACTTGAAACCAAAATTTTTCATAACAAAGCAAATACTTTCATGAAGTATAAAGTTAATAGAAATAGTGTCACGAAGTGCCCCTCTTCTATAAGTTATAGTAAAAGAATTTATTTAAAGCAAATTAAATTTTAATTAAATGTCTCCAATAATGTTTCTGCATAGGATTTATTAAACATCTTTTTGTATTTAAAGTAAAAAATTTCCAAATCCAAATGTGATTTTTAACCCTTATTATTACTTCTCTTTTTCATTAATATTGGTATAATATATTGTAACTTCTGCATTTGATTTCTCCAAGAATACAGAAGGTTTTTTTTCTCCAGGTCTATTGAGATATAATTAACATATAGCACTGTATAAGTTTAAAGTGTACAGCATAATGATTTGACTTAAGTACATCATGAAATGATTACCACAGTAAGTTTAGTGAACCTCCATCATCTCATATAGATATAAAATAAAAGAATGTTTTTTACTTGTGATGAGAAAGAACTCTTAGTATTCACTTTCCTAACAACTTTCATATATAACATACAGCAGTTTAATCATATTAATCATGTTGTATATTACATCCCTAGTATTTATTTACTTTATAACTGGAAGTTTGTACATTGGACCACCTTCATCCAGTTTCCTCTGTCCCTCCCCTTTCCTCTCTTAGCCACAAATCGGTTCTCTTTTTCTTTGAGTGTATTTGGTTGGTTTTTTTTTTTGAAGTATAATTGACCTACAGCACTAGATTAGTACCTGATGACAACATAGTGATTCCATATTTCTTTTCATTACAAATTGATCACAGTAAATCTAGTAACTATGTCACCAAACAAATATATTACATTATTACTGACTATATTTCCCATACTGTCTATTTCATTCCCATGTTTCATTTATCTTGTAACTGGAAGTTTGTACCTCTTAATTTCCCTCACCTATTTCACTCATCCTCCTCCCCTCCTCCCGTCTGGCAACCACCTGTTTGTTCTCTGTATCTATGACTGTTTTGTTTTGTTATGTTTGTTCACTTATTTGTTTTTTAGATTCCACATATCGGTGAAATCATATGGTATTTGTCTTTCTCTATCTAATTCATTTCACTTAGCATGACACCCTATAAGTCCATCCATGTTGTGACAAATGGAAAGATTTTATCCTTTTTTACAGATGAGTAATATTCCACGGTGCATGTGTGTGTATATATATACCATGTCTTCCTTAGCCATTCATCTGTCACAGGGCACTTAGGCTACTTCCATATCTTTGCTATTGTGAATAATGCTTCTGTGAACATTATATGTATATAATGTGCATATATCTTTTTGAATTAGTGTTTTTGTTTTCTTTAGAAAAATATCCAGAAGTGGAATTGCTGGATCATATGGTAGTCCTAATTTTTTGAGATACTTCTATACTGTACTCCACAGTGACTACAGCAGTTTACATTCTCACCAACAGTGCTTAAGTGTTCCCTTTCCTCCACATTCTAACATTTGTTATTTGTTGTCCTTCTGATAATAGCCATTTTGACAGGTGTGAGGTGATATCTCATTGTGGTTTACTCATGATTAGTGATGTTGAGCATCTTTTTATGTGCCTGTTGGCCATCTGTATGTCTTCTTTGGAAAAATGTCTATTCAGATTCCCTGCACTTTTTTTTTTTTTTTTTTTTTGTGGTATGCGGGCCTCTCACTGTTGTGTCCTCTCCCGTTGCAGAGCACAGGCTCCG
>NC_041215.1:55344885-55350980 GCF_002837175.3 Physeter macrocephalus
TCTTCCAGGTCACTTTTCCTTTCTTCTGCCTCAGTTATTGTGCTATTGATTCCTTCTAGAGAATTTTTAATTTCATTATTGTGTTGTTCATCATTGTTTGTTTGCTCTTTAGTTCTTCTAGGTCCTTGTTAAACGTTTCTTGTATTTTCTCCAGTCTATTTCCAAGATTTTGGATCATCTTTACTATCAGTACTCTGAATTTTTTTTCAGGCAGACTGCCTAGTTCATCTTCATTTGTTAGGTCTGGTGGGTTTTTACCTTGCTCCTTCATCTGCTGTGTGTTTCTCTGCCTTCTCATTTTGCTTAACTTGCTGTGTTTGGGATCTCCTTTTCGCAGGCTGCAGGTCCATAATTCCCGTTGTTTTTGGTGTCTTCCCCCAGTGGCTAAAGTTGGTTCATTGGCTTGTGTAGACTTTCTGGTGGAGGGGACTGGTGCCTGTGTTCTGGTGGGTGAGACTGGATCTTTCTGGTGGGCAGGACTGCATCCGGAGATGTGTTTTGGGGTGTCTGTGACTATATTAAGTTTTTAGGCAGCCTCTTTGCTAATGGGTCAGGTTGTATTCCTGTCTTGCTAGTTGTGTGGCATAGGGTGCCCAGCACTCGGTCTTACCATTGAGATGCAGATCTCTGGGAGAGATTTCGCTGTTTCATATTACGTGTAGCCGGGATATCTCTGGTGGGCCAATGTCCTGAAGTTGGCTCTCCCACCTCAGAGGCACAGGCCGGACACCCAGCCAGAGCCCCAAGTCCCTGTCAGCCACATGGCTCAGAGAAAAAGAAAGAAAGAAAAAAATAAAATAAAATAAAGTTATTTAATAAAAAATTATTAATAATAAAAAAATTTGGAAAGTAATTTTTAAAAAAAGAAAGAAAGAGAGCAGCGAAACCAAAAAACAAATCTACCAATGATAAGCAGCACTAAAAACTATACAGAAAAAAAAAAAGAAAAAAACGACAGACAGAACCCTAGGACAAATGGTAAAAGCAAAGCTATATAGACAAAATCACACAAAGAAGCATATACATACACACTCATAAAAAGAGAATAAGGGAAAATATATTTACATCTATATATTAAAAGGAAGAGAGCAACCATATCAATAAACAAATCCACCAATGATAATAAACTGTAAGTACTAAACTAAGATAAACATAAAACTAGAAACAAATTAGATGCAGAAAGCAAACCCCAAGTCTACAGTTGCTCCCAAAGTCCACCTCCTCAATTTGGGATGATTCATTTTCTTTTCAGGTATTCCACAGATGCAGGGTACATCAAGTTGATTGTGGGGATTTAATCTGCTGCTCCTGAGGCTGCACGGAGAGATTTCCCTTTCCCTTTCTCTTTTTTGTTCGAACAGTTCCTGTGCTTCAGCTTTGGATTTGGCCCCACCTCTGCATGTAGGTCGCCTGAGGGCATCTGTTCTTCGCTCAGACAGGAGAGGCTTAAAGGAGCAGCTGATTCGGGGGCTCTGGCTCACTCAGGCCAGGGGGAGGGAGGGGTACGGAATGTGAGGCAAACCTGCGGTGGCAGAGGCTGGCGTGACGTTGCACCAGCCTGAGGCGCGCCATGTGTTCTCCCGGGAAAGTTGTCCCTAGATCACAAGACCCTGGCAGTAGCGGGCTGCACAGTCTCCCAGGAGAGGAGGTATGGATAGTGACCTGTGCTTGCACACAGGCTTCTTGGTGTCTGCAGCAGCAGCCTTAGTGTTTCATGCCCTTCTCTGGTGTCCATGCTGATAGCCGCAGCTCACACCCATCTCTGGAGCTTGTTTAGGTGGTGCTCTGAATCTCCTCGCACACCCCGAAACCATGGTCTCTTGCCTCTTAGGCATTTCCAGACTCCCTCCCGGCTAGCTGTGGTGCACTTGCCCCCTTCAGGCTGTGTTCACACAGCCAACCCCAGTCCTCTCCCTAGCATCTGACCTCCGAAGCCGGAGCCTCAGCTCCCAGCCCCCACCCGCCCTGGCAGGTGAGCAGACAAGCCTCTCAGGCTGGTGAGTGCTGGTCAGCACCTATCCTCTGTGCCAGAATCTCTCCACTTTGCCCTCTGCACCCCTATTGCTGTGCTGTCCTCCCTGGCTCCGAAGATTCCCCCTCGCCACTCCCTATCTCTGCCTATAAAGGGGCTTCCTAGTGTGTGGAAACTTTTCCTCCTTCACAGCTCCCCCCAGAGGGGCAGGTCCTGCCCTATTCTTTTGTCTCTGTTTTTTCTTTTTTCTTTTGCCCTAGCCAGGTACGTGGGGAGTTTCTTGCCTTTCGGGAAGTCTGAGGTCTTCTGCCAGCGTTCAGTAGGTGTTCTGTAGGAGTTGTTGCACATGTAGATGTACTTCTGACGTATTTGTTGGGAGGAAGGTGATCTCCAAGTCTCACTCCTCCTCCATCTTGAAGGTCTCCTGATCACAGTATCTTTACATGTTTTTTTTTTGTAAGGGCCTCTCACTGTTGTGACCTCTCCCGTTGCAGAGCACAGGCTCCGGATGCGCAGGCTCAGCAGCCATGTCTCATGGGCCCAGCCGCTCCACAGCATGTGGAATCCTCCTGGACCGGGGCACGAACCCATGTCCCCTGCATCAGCAGGCGGACTCTCAACCACTGCGCCACCAGTGAAGCCCCCTGCACATTTTTTAATAGGACTTTTTTATTTTTTTTTTGCTATTGAGTTGTATGATTTCTTTGTATATTTTAGATATTAATCCCTTATCATATATATTTCTTGCAAATGTTTTTCTCCCATTCAATATGCAGCTTTTTCATTTTGTTGATAATTTCCATTGCTGTGCAGAAGCTTTTTGGTTTGATATAGTCCCATTTGTTTATTTTTGCTTTTGTTTCCCTTGCCTGAGGAGACATGTCCAAAAAAATATTACTAAGACTGATGTCAAAGAACATACTGTCTTTGTTTTCTTCGAGAATCTTTATGGTTTCAGCTCTTACATTTAAATCTTTAATCCATTTTGAGCTTATTTTTGTATATGGTGTGAGAAAGTAGTCCAGTTTGATTTTTATGCGTATAGCTGTCTAGTTTTCCCAGCACCACTTATTGAAGAGGCTGTCTTTCTCCATTGTATATCCTTGCCTCCTTCATCAAATATAGAGTGACCATATGTTCATGGGTTTATCTCTGGACTTTCTATCCTGTTCCACTGATCTATATTTCTGCTTTTGTGCCAGTACCATACTGTCTTGATTACTGTAGCTTTGTAATATACTCTGAAGTCCAGGAAGCTGATTCCTCCAGGTCCGTTTTCCTTTCTCAAGATTGCTTTGGCTATTCGGGAACTTTTGTGTTTCCATACAAATTGTGAAATTTTTTGTTCTAATTTTATGAAAACTGCCATTGGTAATTTCATAGGGATTGCATTGGATCTGTACATTGCTTTGGGTAGTATAGTCATTTTCACAATGTTGATTCTTCCAATCCAAGAGTTTGGTATATCTCTCCGTCTCTTGGTATTGTCTTTAATTTCTTTCATCAGTGTCTTACACTTTTCTACATACAGGTCTTTTGTCTCCTTAGGTAGGTTTATTCCTAGGTACACAAAGAAGCATATACATACACACTCATAAAAAGAGAATAAGGGAAAATATATTTACATCTATATATTAAAAGGAAGAGAGCAACCATATCAATAAACAAATCCACCAATGATAATAAACTGTAAGTACTAAACTAAGATAAACATAAAACTAGAAACAAATTAGATGCAGAAAGCAAACCCCAAGTCTACAGTTGCTCCCAAAGTCCACCTCCTCAATTTGGGATGATTCATTTTCTTTTCAGGTATTCCACAGATGCAGGGTACATCAAGTTGATTGTGGGGATTTAATCTGCTGCTCCTGAGGCTGCACGGAGAGATTTCCCTTTCCCTTTCTCTTTTTTGTTCGAACAGTTCCTGTGCTTCAGCTTTGGATTTGGCCCCACCTCTGCATGTAGGTCGCCTGAGGGCATCTGTTCTTCGCTCAGACAGGAGAGGCTTAAAGGAGCAGCTGATTCGGGGGCTCTGGCTCACTCAGGCCAGGGGGAGGGAGGGGTACGGAATGTGAGGCAAACCTGCGGTGGCAGAGGCTGGCGTGACGTTGCACCAGCCTGAGGCGCGCCATGTGTTCTCCCGGGAAAGTTGTCCCTAGATCACAAGACCCTGGCAGTAGCGGGCTGCACAGTCTCCCAGGAGAGGAGGTATGGATAGTGACCTGTGCTTGCACACAGGCTTCTTGGTGTCTGCAGCAGCAGCCTTAGTGTTTCATGCCCTTCTCTGGTGTCCATGCTGATAGCCGCAGCTCACACCCATCTCTGGAGCTTGTTTAGGTGGTGCTCTGAATCTCCTCGCACACCCCGAAACCATGGTCTCTTGCCTCTTAGGCATTTCCAGACTCCCTCCCGGCTAGCTGTGGTGCACTTGCCCCCTTCAGGCTGTGTTCACACAGCCAACCCCAGTCCTCTCCCTAGCATCTGACCTCCGAAGCCGGAGCCTCAGCTCCCAGCCCCCACCCGCCCTGGCAGGTGAGCAGACAAGCCTCTCAGGCTGGTGAGTGCTGGTCAGCACCTATCCTCTGTGCCAGAATCTCTCCACTTTGCCCTCTGCACCCCTATTGCTGTGCTGTCCTCCCTGGCTCCGAAGATTCCCCCTCGCCACTCCCTATCTCTGCCTATAAAGGGGCTTCCTAGTGTGTGGAAACTTTTCCTCCTTCACAGCTCCCCCCAGAGGGGCAGGTCCTGCCCTATTCTTTTGTCTCTGTTTTTTCTTTTTTCTTTTGCCCTAGCCAGGTACGTGGGGAGTTTCTTGCCTTTCGGGAAGTCTGAGGTCTTCTGCCAGCGTTCAGTAGGTGTTCTGTAGGAGTTGTTGCACATGTAGATGTACTTCTGACGTATTTGTTGGGAGGAAGGTGATCTCCAAGTCTCACTCCTCCTCCATCTTGAAGGTCTCCTGATCACAGTATCTTTACATGTTTTTTTTTTGTAAACATTTTCTTGCTGTGGACCATTTTTAAAGTCTTTATTGAATTTATTACTGTATTGCTTCTGTTTCGTTTTGGTTTTTTGGCCACAAGGCATGTGCGATCTTAGCTCCCCAACCAGGTATCAAACACTCACCCCCTGCATTAGAAGGCGAAGTCTTAACCACTGGACCACCAAAAAAATATTACTAAGACTGATGTCAAAGAACATACTGTCTTTGTTTTCTTCGAGAATCTTTATGGTTTCAGCTCTTACATTTAAATCTTTAATCCATTTTGAGCTTATTTTTGTATATGGTGTGAGAAAGTAGTCCAGTTTGATTTTTATGCGTATAGCTGTCTAGTTTTCCCAGCACCACTTATTGAAGAGGCTGTCTTTCTCCATTGTATATCCTTGCCTCCTTCATCAAATATAGAGTGACCATATGTTCATGGGTTTATCTCTGGACTTTCTATCCTGTTCCACTGATCTATATTTCTGCTTTTGTGCCAGTACCATACTGTCTTGATTACTGTAGCTTTGTAATATACTCTGAAGTCCAGGAAGCTGATTCCTCCAGGTCCGTTTTCCTTTCTCAAGATTGCTTTGGCTATTCGGGAACTTTTGTGTTTCCATACAAATTGTGAAATTTTTTGTTCTAATTTTATGAAAACTGCCATTGGTAATTTCATAGGGATTGCATTGGATCTGTACATTGCTTTGGGTAGTATAGTCATTTTCACAATGTTGATTCTTCCAATCCAAGAGTTTGGTATATCTCTCCGTCTCTTGGTATTGTCTTTAATTTCTTTCATCAGTGTCTTACACTTTTCTACATACAGGTCTTTTGTCTCCTTAGGTAGGTTTATTCCTAGGTATTTTTTTCTTGTCGTTGCAGTGGTAAATGGGAGTGTTTCCTTAATTTCTCTTTCAGATTTTTCATCATTAGTGTGTAGAAATGCAAGAGATTTCTGTGCATTAATTTTGGATCCTGCTACTTTACCAGATTCATTGATTAGCTCTAGTCGTCTTCTGGTAGCATCTTTAGGATTCTCTTTGTATAGTATCGTGTCATCTGCAAAGAGTGACAGTGTTACTTCTTCTTTTCCGATTTGGATTCCTTTTATTTCTTTTTCTTCTCTGATTGCTGTGGCTA
>NC_041215.1:55355213-55357051 GCF_002837175.3 Physeter macrocephalus
TTATGGGGATTCCCTTGTGTGTTATTTGTTGTATTTCCCTTGCTGCTTTTAATATGTTTTCTTTGTATTTAATTTTTGATAGTTTGATTAATATGTGTCATGGCGTGTTTCTCCTTGGATTTATCCTGTATGGGACTCTCTGTGCTTCCTGGACTTGATTAACGGTTTCCTTTCCCATATTAGGGAAGTTTTCAACTATAATCTCTTCAAATATTTTCTCAGTCCCTTTGTTTATCTCTTCTTCTTCTGGGACCCCTATAGTTTAAATGTTGGTGCATTTAATGGTGTCCCAGAGGTCTCTGAGAGTGTCCTCAGTTCTTTTCATTCTTTTTTCTTTATTCAGCTCTGCGGAAGTTATTTCCACTATTTTATCTTCCAGGTCACTTATCCGTTCTTCTGCCTCAGTTATTCTGCTATTGATTCCTTCTAGAGAATTTTTAATTTCATTTATTGTGTTGTTCATCATTGTTTGCTCTTTAATTCTTCTAGGTCCTTGTTAAAGGTTTCTTGTATTTTCTTCATTCGGTTTCCAAGATTTTGGATCATCTTTACTATCATTAATCTGAATTCTTTTTCAGGTAGACTGCCTATTTCCTCGTCATTTGTTTGGTCTGGTGGATTTTTACCTTGCTCCTTCATCTGCTGTGTGTTTCTCTGTCTTCATTGCTTCCAAAGTCTGCTGCCTCAATTTTGGGATGATTCGTTGTCTATTCAGGTATTCCACAGCTGCAGGGTACATCAAGTTGATTGTGGAGATTTAATCCACTGTTCCTGAGGCTGCTGGGAGAAATTTCCCTTTCTCTTCTTTGTTTGCACAGCTCTTGGGATTCAGCTTTGGATTTGGCCCCACCTTTGCGTTTAGGTTGCCTGAGGGCGTCTATTCTTCACTCAAACAGGACAGGGTTAAAGTAGCAGCTGATTAGGGGGCTCTGCCTCACTCAGGCCAGGGGGAGGGAGGGGTACAGAATGTGGGTTGAGCCTGCAGCAGCAGAGACCCATGTGACATTGCACCAGCCTGAGGTGCACCGTGTGTTCTCCCGGGGAAGTTGTCCCTGGATCATGGGACCGTGGCAGTGGCAGGTTGCACAGACTCCCAGGAGAGGAGGTGTGGATAGTGACCTGTATTTGCACACAGGGTTCTTGGTGGCTGCAGCAGCGCCTTAGCATTTCATGCCCATCTCTGGTGTCCGTGCTTATAGCTGTGGCTCACGCCTGTCTCTCGAGGTCGTTTAGGCAGTGTTCTGTATCCCCTCTCCTCGTGCACCAAAAACAATGGTCTCTTGCCTCTTAGGCAGGTCCAGATTTTTCCTGGATTCTGTCCTGGCTAGCTGTGGTGCACTAGCCCCCTTTTGGCTGTCTTCACACAGCCAACCCCAGTCCTCTCCCTGGGATCTGACCTCAGAAGCCTGAGCCTCAGCTCCCAGCCCCTGCCCACCCCAGTGTGTGAGTAGACAAGCCTCTTGGGCTGGTCAGTGCTGGTCAGCAGTGATCCTCTGTGCAGGAATCTCTCTGCTTTGCCCTCTGCACCCCTGTTGCTGTGCTCTCCTCCATGGCTCCAAAGCTTCCCCCCCGCCACCCCCTGTATCCATCAGTGAAGGGGCTTCCTAGTGTGTGGAAACTTTTTCTCCTTCACAGCTCCCTCCCAGAGGTGCAGGTCCTGTCCCTATTCTTTTGTCTGTTTTTTCTTTTTTCTTTTGCCCTACCCAGGTACATGGGGAGTTTCTTGCCTTTTGGGAAGTCTGAGGTCTTCTGCCAGTGTTCAGTAGGTGTTCTGTAAGAGTTGTTCCACATGTAGATGTATTTCTGTTGTATTTGTGGGGAGGAAGGTGATCTCCTCG
>NC_041215.1:55357625-55391478 GCF_002837175.3 Physeter macrocephalus
CTTTTAATATGTTTTCTTTGTATTTAATTTTTGATAGTTTGATTAATATGTGTCATGGCGTGTTTCTCCTTGGATTTATCCTGTATGGGACTCTCTGTGCTTCCTGGACTTGATTAACGGTTTCCTTTCCCATATTAGGGAAGTTTTCAACTATAATCTCTTCAAATATTTTCTCAGTCCCTTTGTTTATCTCTTCTTCTTCTGGGACCCCTATAGTTTAAATGTTGGTGCATTTAATGGTGTCCCAGAGGTCTCTGAGAGTGTCCTCAGTTCTTTTCATTCTTTTTTCTTTATTCAGCTCTGCGGAAGTTATTTCCACTATTTTATCTTCCAGGTCACTTTTCCTTTCTTCTGCCTCAGTTATTGTGCTATTGATTCCTTCTAGAGAATTTTTAATTTCATTATTGTGTTGTTCATCATTGTTTGTTTGCTCTTTAGTTCTTCTAGGTCCTTGTTAAACGTTTCTTGTATTTTCTCCAGTCTATTTCCAAGATTTTGGATCATCTTTATTATCAGTACTCTGAATTTTTTGAATAATAGTGGTAACAGTGGACAACCTTATCTTGTTCCTGATCTTAGAGGAAATGGTTTCAGTTTTTCACCATTGAGAACGATGATGGCTGTGGGTTTCTCCTGTATGACCTTTATTATGTTGAGGTAAGTTCCCTTTATGCCTACTTTCTGGAGGGTTTTTATCTTAAATGGGTGTTAAATTTTGTCAAAAGTTTTTCTGCATCTACTGAGATAATCATATGGTTTTTATCCTCCAATTTCTTAACATGGTGTATCACATTGATTGATTCGCATATATTGAAGAATCCTTGCATTCCTGGTATAAGCCCCACTTGATTATAGTGTATGATCCTTTTAATGTGCTGTTGGATTCCGTTTGCTAGTATTTTGTTGAGGATTTTTGCATCTATGTTCATCAGTGATATTGGCCCGTAGTTTTCTTTCTTTGTGACATCTTTCTCTGGTTTTGGTATCAGGGTGATGGTGGCCTCGTAAAATGAGTTTGGGAGTGTTCCTCCCTCTGCTGTATTTTGGAAGAGTTTGAGAAGGATAAGTGTTAGCTCTTCTCTAAATATTTGCTAGAATTTGCCTGTGAAGGCATCTGGTCCTGGGCTTTTGTTTATTGGAAGATTTTTAATCACAGTTTCAATTTCAGTGCTTGTGATTGGTCTGTTTATATTTTCTATTTCTTTCTGGTTCAGTCTCAGAAGGTGGTGCATTTCTGAGAATTTGTCCATTTCTTCCAGGTTGTCCATTTTATTGGGACTGGTGCCTGTGTTCTGGTGGGTGAGACTGGATCTTTCTGGTGGGCAGGACTGCATCCGGAGATGTGTTTTGGGGTGTCTGTGACTATATTAAGTTTTTAGGCAGCCTCTTTGCTAATGGGTCAGGTTGTATTCCTGTCTTGCTAGTTGTGTGGCATAGGGTGCCCAGCACTCGGTCTTACCATTGAGATGCAGATCTCTGGGAGAGATTTCGCTGTTTCATATTACGTGTAGCCGGGATATCTCTGGTGGGCCAATGTCCTGAAGTTGGCTCTCCCACCTCAGAGGCACAGGCCGGACACCCAGCCAGAGCCCCAAGTCCCTGTCAGCCACATGGCTCAGATAAAAAGAAAGAAAGAAAAAAATAAAATAAAATAAAGTTATTTAATAAAAAAATTATTAATAATAAAAAAATTTGGAAAGTAATTTTTAAAAAAAGAAAGAAAGAGAGCAGCGAAACCAAAAAACAAATCTACCAATGATAAGCAGCACTAAAAACTATACAGAAAAAAAAAAAAGAAAAAAACGACAGACAGAACCCTAGGACAAATGGTAAAAGCAAAGCTATATAGACAAAATCACACAAAGAAGCATATACATACACACTCATAAAAAGAGAATAAGGGAAAATATATTTACATCTATATATTAAAAGGAAGAGAGCAACCATATCAATAAACAAATCCACCAATGATAATAAACTGTAAGTACTAAACTAAGATAAACATAAAACTAGAAACAAATTAGATGCAGAAAGCAAACCCCAAGTCTACAGTTGCTCCCAAAGTCCACCTCCTCAATTTGGGATGATTCATTTTCTTTTCAGGTATTCCACAGATGCAGGGTACATCAAGTTGATTGTGGGGATTTAATCTGCTGCTCCTGAGGCTGCACGGAGAGATTTCCCTTTCCCTTTCTCTTTTTTGTTCGAACAGTTCCTGTGCTTCAGCTTTGGATTTGGCCCCACCTCTGCATGTAGGTCGCCTGAGGGCATCTGTTCTTCGCTCAGACAGGAGAGGCTTAAAGGAGCAGCTGATTCGGGGGCTCTGGCTCACTCAGGCCAGGGGGAGGGAGGGGTACGGAATGTGAGGCAAACCTGCGGTGGCAGAGGCTGGCGTGACGTTGCACCAGCCTGAGGCGCGCCATGTGTTCTCCCGGGAAAGTTGTCCCTAGATCACAAGACCCTGGCAGTAGCGGGCTGCACAGTCTCCCAGGAGAGGAGGTATGGATAGTGACCTGTGCTTGCACACAGGCTTCTTGGTGTCTGCAGCAGCAGCCTTAGTGTTTCATGCCCTTCTCTGGTGTCCATGCTGATAGCCGCAGCTCACACCCATCTCTGGAGCTTGTTTAGGTGGTGCTCTGAATCTCCTCGCACACCCCGAAACCATGGTCTCTTGCCTCTTAGGCATTTCCAGACTCCCTCCCGGCTAGCTGTGGTGCACTTGCCCCCTTCAGGCTGTGTTCACACAGCCAACCCCAGTCCTCTCCCTAGCATCTGACCTCCGAAGCCGGAGCCTCAGCTCCCAGCCCCCACCCGCCCTGGCAGGTGAGCAGACAAGCCTCTCAGGCTGGTGAGTGCTGGTCAGCACCTATCCTCTGTGCCAGAATCTCTCCACTTTGCCCTCTGCACCCCTATTGCTGTGCTGTCCTCCCTGGCTCCGAAGATTCCCCCTCGCCACTCCCTATCTCTGCCTATAAAGGGGCTTCCTAGTGTGTGGAAACTTTTCCTCCTTCACAGCTCCCCCCAGAGGGGCAGGTCCTGCCCTATTCTTTTGTCTCTGTTTTTTCTTTTTTCTTTTGCCCTAGCCAGGTACGTGGGGAGTTTCTTGCCTTTCGGGAAGTCTGAGGTCTTCTGCCAGCGTTCAGTAGGTGTTCTGTAGGAGTTGTTGCACATGTAGATGTACTTCTGACGTATTTGTTGGGAGGAAGGTGATCTCCAAGTCTCACTCCTCCTCCATCTTGAAGGTCTCCTGATCACAGTATCTTTACATGTTTTTTTTTTGTAAACATTTTCTTGCTGTGGACCATTTTTAAAGTCTTTATTGAATTTATTACTGTATTGCTTCTGTTTCGTTTTGGTTTTTTGGCCACAAGGCATGTGCGATCTTAGCTCCCCAACCAGGTATCAAACACTCACCCCCTGCATTAGAAGGCGAAGTCTTAACCACTGGACCACCAGGGAAGTCCCTCTTTATATGTTGTTTTAATATCATTTTCATTCCAAAAAGAAAAGTAAAGTCATAAAACTACTTCCAGCTGCAATTGTTAGCCAATTTCTTCATCCTAAACAGGACCTATAGACTGATTTTCATACAAATCAGTTGCTATTGCTATGTTATTGTCACATATATGTACCTACCCATCATCCCTTTCTATCTCCAATGTTGAGTGTACTACTTATGAAAGAATTCTGAATTCTTTTTTTTCTAATACTTCAAACATACCACATTATTTTATACAAACTATTCAAGAGATAGGTTCTATAAAATGATTGGGAAGCTCACATTTTGCTAAATTACCTAGATCCAATTATATTTTATACTTTATATTATTAAGCTTTCTAGTAATAAACTTATATTATGATCTTAAAAAACCAAAACAAATAAAAGAATTTTTAATAGTGTTGTTGTGATTTACCACATATTAAAGTAAATATTGTGAGCTGCTTGAATTTATCTCATGGTCATTTCCTAGAATCTAGTAATCATATTATTATGTTATATTTATAAATTGAAATTTACTTATTTTACTTACGTTGTCCAATAGGAATAAGACACAAAGTATAAAAAATACATAACTAAATTAATATTGGTAATTTGGTAAGAATTTTGTCCTGTTACAATTTATTTTCTATGAATATTAAAGAAAGTGTTTCTTGCTACATATATAAAGCTTTTTGACTCGTATAAATTTTCAGTATATGTATAAATTTTCATATACATATATGAAGACTATGCAGTTGTAATTTCACTGTAGACTTTCCCAAACCACTGGAGTAAATTTCTCTCTTTACCCATTGCTGACTAGTTGTGATCTACCAATGGAAGCAGTCATTCAGTTGATCTTAACACCTGAATAATCAAGCCAATTTAAGTATTCTAGATAGTAATATCTTCAGCTCAAGCCTAACTGGAACATCAGTATGGGACCCAAGTAAATGAACATAGATTTTGGTGGACTTTGCTGTCTGTTTTCTTGTTTGTTTTTTTCTCTTTAATTCACCTTTTCCATGTTAAAACTTCAGGTTCAAGTTCAGACAGATTCTATTTTCTTCATTCTTTCATACTTCTGATTGAATCTTCAATTTTAAATTTATTTTGGTTCCCAAATACCATTGTTCACAGTGAGCCTATTGTAGTGGTTGTAGATTGGTTTATAAACATTTCCTAAATTAATTTGGAATAAAAAGAATTTGGACTTTGAATTTAGAGGGGAAAAAAAATACCAGATTAACTCTTTAGGACTATTTTCAGCATCTGATTGGAATTTTTAATTTTTGTTATGTGTTTGAAGTAAGGACAAACTATAGACCAGGTTTAGTCTATCATTTGATTCTTTTCTTATGTTTCTTATCCATACTAATTATATGTGTTCCATGTTTTAGATTTTTGTGTATGTGCTTAGATTTTTAAGCGTGAAGTGTCTGAAGAACTTTATTACTACTTTCTTTTAGCTATATCTTACAAGATCAATGTGGTTATTCACAGTCACAAACAAAAATAGTTCCCTAGGATAGTTCATCTTACCAGTTTATTTTTAATACTTTAGAGATTGAAAATTCTCTGATAAAATTAGTTCATTCTTCTTCATAGAAAAAATTTTGATGACAGCTTTATTAAAATATAATTTGTTATAAATTTCACAATTTTAAATTGTACAATTCAGTGCTTTTTGGTGTATTCAGAACGTTATACATCAATTACCACTTATTCCAGAACATTTTCATCACCCCAAAAAGAAACCCTGTACCCCTTAACAGTCACTCTTCATTCCCCTCTACTCCAAGCCCCTGGCAATCATTAATCTTCTTTTTGTCTCTACTATGTATTTGCCTATTCTGGACATTTTATATACATAGAATCATACATTATTCTGCTCTTTGTGTCTTGCTCCTTTCACTTAGCATAATGTTTTCAAGTTTCATCTGTGTTGTAGCATGTGTCAGAATTTCATTCCTTTTTATGGCCAAATAATATTCCATTGTATGGATGGTACTACATTTTATGTATCTGTTCATCAATTCATGATAGTTTATTCTTTTTGAATCAGGTATTATCAGTGACAAGAAGCCTAAAATTATCTTTTGGTACAGAGCAGTCTTTGATGTATGTTTTAGGCATTAAAAACTTGTGGTTTTTTGTTTTTTTTTTTAACTTTGGTATGTTTTTTAACAGTTATAATGGATTTAAACTTACCTTTCAAAACTAAAAAGTTCTTAATTACAAAACACATCTGACTCACAAAAGTTTTGAATGAAGGTATTGTGTAAGCTCTCTGGAAATTAAGATAAAAGGAGAATTTGGTCATCTGTTGAGAATATTTAATTTATCCTTTTTTCTAGATAAACATTCACTAGACCCTGCCTTCCTTATATCTGTAACTAAAGTGCATCCTTTTTGAAAAGAGAGTCTCTCTTCTGTTTTCACCAACAGGAACTGAGTTCATTTTTGTTCTAGATTATAAAGTAGCAGCTTCTTTACATCTGTGAGCACCTTGCTTTACATCTATTAAAGAAGTTAACAAACTGAATTTTAACAATCGGTATACTTGTCACTTTTCTAACTACCGGCCTGTAAGCTCCTTGAAAACAAAACCTGTCATTTATCTCTTGGCTTTTTTCTACAAGGCTGGCAAAGAGTTTCTACTCATCTGTTTGCTGGAAGAATATGAATGAATATGTAGAGTGAATAAATATTATCACTTATTTTTCCTGTTCTTTGGTACAGTGTTTCTCAACATTTTTTTAATAGGTGTTAAAACTTTCAAGAAGAATGTCATTGTTTTTCAGTTACAAAAATGTTGGGAACCTATATTGTTAAAAATTGGATCACACCCAAAACTTTATGAAGGAAGATTACAAATCAAGGGGAAATGGACCTCTATAGTGAACATTCAGAGAAGTAACATTTCTAAATACGACAAGTTGCAAAAACATAAATATTTAGAAAACTGTTTATTGCATAAAACTCCTATGAAGCCTGTATATCTGCTTGCAAAATCAGCTGATTTTAATTTCTAAATAAGAGAAAATTTTACTCAAGAAAATTTTGAAAATGATCATCACCATATTCTTTTTAATACTGACTTTTAGAATATTTGAGTCTTTTAGGGGTTCCTTTTGATTAGATAAATGCAACTTACAGATTTGATAACAATCATCTTAAGGCAGATTTACAGGCGTCATAGAATTATTTCTAAAGAGAAAATTTTACTCAAGAAAATTTTGAAAATGATCATCACCATATTCTTTTTAATACTGACTTTTAGAATATTTGAGTCTTTTAGGGGTTCCTTTTGATTAGATAAATGCAACTTACAGATTTGATAACAATCATCTTAAGGCAGATTTACAGGCGTCATAGAATTTTTATTCTCATTAATTATATGTCACCAAAAGTTTCTTTGTGTTTGCTGTCTTTAACCAGAAATCTGTGTGACAGTAAATTTGAAAATGTAGGACTGGTAGTTAAACAATTTAAACCTCTGTAATAATCACAAACACCATGGTGTCAAGGAGGTCATCAGCTGCCTGAGTGGCTGAGATGAAAGCATGCTTCTCAGGCCCCTAGGATAGTCATTGACTCATATGCCTCGGGTGCTCTCAAATCATTCCATTAAATAACTATGCAGTTATTAATTTCTTAAATTAAAAATTTAAACATGTTTTTACCACCTTTGACATGAACTCCTTGGAAAACTCTGTGACCTTCTAGATCAGGGATCAGCTAACTTTTTCTGTTAAAGGCCAGAGAGATAGTAAATATTTTAGGCTTGACTGACCAGCAGGTCCTCAACTACTGTTGAGGCATGAAAGAAGTCACAGGTGATACATGAACAAATGATCATGACTGTGTTTCAGCTTTATTTATGGATACTTAAATTTGCATTTCATATAATTTTCCGGTGTCATGATTTTTTTTTCTTGTGGTGCTTTCTGAACCACTTAAAATGTAAATACCATTCTTGGCTTTGGGGGGCGCCGGGGGCATACAAAAAACAGGTGGCAAACTGGATTTGTTCGCTGGCTGAAGTTGGCCAACCCCTACTCTAGATGGTTAAATATTCTAGTTGGGAAAAGTCTGCTGTAGCAGTACATCCTTAAACTCCTCCACTACCAATTCTATCATGACATCCCAAAGTGATTTGAGCTTATGTCTGAAGACAAAAGATGTTCAATTTGTTACCAGCAGCTTCTGTGTGACCCCAGTAATGTTGCTTCTTTCTCCCACTTCACAAGTAGCTCACAGAAGTAAATAAAAGGAAATTTCAACACTGCCTGCTGTGAAACTAATCGTCTTTTGTTAAGATGATGTAGTGTGGTATAATGGAAAGAAAAGCTGGGAAATTTAGAAACCAGGGTGTAGTTGGTTTTACCACTACTCAAATTGTTCAAGTTTCTCAAACTTCTGAGGCTTCATTTTCTCTCCTGCTCATCTGGAAGAAGTATTGAGGTTATACTGTAGTAGTAGATATGAAATCACTGGTAAAGTAAAAAGCATAAAAAACATTGCCATTATGGTGGTGGTAGTATTGAATGCTTTATTATTTACTCTTACATAAGATTTATTGCAGGGTTCCCTCTATATGCTGATATATTCCTCTTGAAGATTAGGTATAGATTAAGGATTGCTCATAAACTTTCCACAGGCATTTTACCACTACATACTCTCACACTTTCAAGCTACCCTTATCTCCTTACTGTATAGATGTATCAAGTTCATTACTAACAGTACTATGAAATTTTTAAATTATATTCCTCATATTCTTTCTTATTCCTTTATGAGGGCAGAGACTTTGTCTCATCCCTATTGTATCTTCAGTACCTAAAACAATGTCTGGAATATATTTGAGTCTCATAAATAGTTTCTGAGTGAATCAATGACAAAAATAATCCCATATGTTTACTTGCCTTTCATTATCAAAAGGAATATAGAAAGCTCCTTACAAACAAAATGTATTTAAATACATAAAATACATAGGATTACAAAGGAAATCTACTTTTTGCAACTTTACTAAAATGTAGTTCTATCCACAGATCCTTTAGTGTCCATGAACCCTGGTTTTTAAAATATGGAAAAAATTTTAACTAGTATCAGGGGACACACAATCCATAACTCTAAACTGCAAAATTACTTTGACAGGATCAAAAAGCAAATGCAAACTTCATTTGGGCTTTTTAAGAAATCCTTCCTCTGCACTCTTAAATTATAACAAAAAGAACAATTGATTTTTTAAAGCCGAGTTTGCTTAAGTTTCTTTTGGTTGCAGTAAGAAAAACGAGTTTGTCAAGCTTATTTTAAAAGGGCATTTGCCTGGGAAGATACTAGAGTATCATGAAATTCACAGGTGGGAAGAAAAGGAACAAGGGTAGCTCTGGGGATTTCACCTTTCTCTAGAGTAGAGCCATTCATGGGGACTCCCACTCACATGTCGAAATTTCAAGCTACTAAAAGAGAAACCTGGATGATTCAGCTTGGATCACAGATGCATTCCTGAATTGGTCAGCCAAAGTCAGAGGGTAGAATTATGCGGTAGAGCTATGAGCACTGAGGGCCACTGTTCGGTGTCAGGGTGAGCTGGAAAGCTACTTCAAGAGATGTGTAGTCTTATTAGTTTGACTCCAGAAAATAGTACATTTATTTTATATTTATTAATGTCTCAAGATGAAACTTTACGCTCAAAGCTGCAAGACATCTTTGTCCACTGACAATTAGACTACATTTACAATTATGAATTTCAATATGTGCCAGATCACCCACTGCCATATTAATAAATGGCTTAATCTCTTATAATACAGTATGCCAGTATAATGTAGTGGCAATATAGCATAGGGGCTTAGAGTGTAGACCCTTGAGCTAGACTTGCATGGCTTCATATCCAGCTCCACCGCTTTATTAGCTGTGAAAGTTTGGACAAATTACTCAATCTCTGACCCTCATTTTTGCTGTCTATAAAAAGGAAGTTTATCAGTGAGCTTTTGCTGCAGTACACAGCACCACAAAAATCTCACTGGCATGTCACAATAAATGCATTTAGTTCTTGCTCGGAAGTCTGGGGGTAAGCAGGAGGATGTCTGATCCAGGTTGAGCTCAACTGGACGTGGTTCCAAGTGGAGGATGGGCCTAAGTCTGTGCCACATGTCTTATCTTCCTTGGACCTATAGCTACCTGAAACATTTTTTTCTCAGAGTAAAAAGCAAGAGTGAAAGGAGGAAGCCCACTTACTAAAGCTACATATTTCAAGGCTCTGCTTGTGTGTTGCCTGCTGTTATCCTATTTGGTCAAAGCAAGTCACGTGGCCAAGCCCAAACTCAAAGAGCAGAGGTACACATGCACCTCCCATGAATGTGTGGTGGGGAAGGGGAAGAATAATCTAATATACCACAGAGATTTAATATTAGTATCTAGCTAATAGAGTTGTTGTAAGTTTAATACTATACATACAGAGCTTAGACTAGCACTTGGCACATAGTAAATGCCCAATAAATATTTGTTATTATTAGGCATACTCTTATGCAGAAACTCACACAGAAGTTCAGTATTGTTTACCTGTGATATAAAGTAGATATTTTACAAATGTGTCACTTTAAAACATGCATGCTTAAATTTAATTAAAAACTTATCTCTAATTTTTAAATTGTAGATTAGATGAACAAGATTATATGTCTTTCAGACTGGCCAGCCAGCTTCTGGGATAGTCAGAGTGGTTACTGCCTCAATTACTTAACTCAGTAAAGTCGTAGAACTACTAAAGATTGAGCTCTGCCTTCTCATTTTAGAGCTAATGTGTTGGGCCAAGAATGGTGAGGTATCTAAATCAAAGATAAAGAGATAGATGGATGGAAGGTGATAAATAGATAGGTAATTAAATGATAAATAGATAGGTAATTAAATAGAAAATGGGAATGCAAGGAAGCACCTAGATGTCTAGAATTCCAGTTGAAAACTCTTCCCACTATATTACACAGCCCAGGTGTTGTTTCCTGTAGTTTTGTTTTGGGTTTTTTTTTGAATTTTTGAATTTTATTTTTTTATACAGCAGGTTCTATTAGTTATCTATTTTATACATATTAATGTATACATGTCAACCCCAATCTCCCAATTCATCCCACCCCCTGCCACTTTCCCCCCTTGGTGTCCATACGTTTGTTCTCTACTTCTGTTTCTATTTCTGCCCTGCAAACCAGTTCATCTGTACCATTTTTCTAGGTTCCACATATACGCGTTAATATACGATTCTTGTTTTTCTCTTTCTGACTTACTTCACTCTGTATGACAGTCTCTAGGTCCATCCACGTCTCTACAAATGACCCAATTTCATTCCTTTTTATGGCTGAGTAATATTATCTAAGTGCTGTTTATCATATTTTTTCTTTCAGCAACCCATATAAGAAGAAATAATTTTAAGAAGCTTTTAAAATAATTTTTTCAACTGTTCCTTCAATTGAGAATAATATTATTATAGGATAGGGTTTACTTATAATGTTTAAAAAAAAAATCCTTACAGAAACCTTCACTTACCTACTTAACTAATATTTGAGTACTTATCTGTTAGGCACTTGGGCATACAGCAGAAAAAGAAAGCTGGTCTTGTGAGCATACATTACATAGAGGAGACAGGCAATAAACAAACTAATGCATAGTATATTCCACAATCCTTTATCTGCAATTCCAAAATCCAAAAGCTCTAAAACTGAAAGTTTTTGCAATTCATATAATGGTAAAACCTGACCTAATCTTAACTTGTTTAGTAGTAAAACTGATATGAGCTATTTATTGTCTTTTTACAAGTACTACTGAGAATGGATATATGTTTTGCTGTAGAGATATTAACATATTTTATTTCAGAGTGCTGTCCCAGACCTCTCAGACTAGGGGGAGAGGCCACATAATTATAGTCCATTTACCATATTACCTTTAAAAACTCAAATAATACTTAATCCCAAAACACATCTGGCCCCCTAGGGATTATATTGGGTTGTTTAATATCTAGAAATTATAAACACTGTGACTGGAAATGAAGTACCTATGGGTATAGAAAATAAGGGTCAGTAGGGAGAGGGATGAATGCTCGAGGGTGGGAAAGTTGTTTAGCTAGTAGTAAGAGAAAACCCCTCTGGGAGGTGACATTTGAGCAGATTCTTGAAACGCGCAGTGGAGCTCTCAGGGAAAAGAATGTTTCAGGCTTTGGGAACAGACATGTGCCTAGATGGAGAAATGTTCCAGTCTGAGGAGGAACCAAGGTCAAAGACCTTACCCAAAAGTGTGCTTAGTATATTTAAGGAAGAACAAGAAGACCACTAGGCTGTAGATTACACAGCAAGGGGAAAAATGATAGGATAGGCTCTCAGAGGTAGCCAGGGCCCAATCATCTAAGGCAAGATAAGGCCTTTGGTTTTTATCATAGATGTTCTGGGATATCTTTGAAGTGTTTTGATCAAGAGTATCTAAAATCCAATTTTCTTTTTAAAAATATTGCTCTGTGGATAATAAAAATATCCCTTTTTTGCTATATGGATAATAGATTGTTGCAGTACCAAAGATTAGAAAAAATAAATGATCATAACTGGTTGAAATTCAGAAATTTAACAGTGCTTGGTCATTTTTAATAAAATACTCTTAATCGTACTTTAATAAAATAGTATCTTAGGTGTTCATTGAGCAAGTGCTGTGCTGTGCTTTGAATTAATAATCTAAATATTACTTAACTATCATGTTTGTTCTTTCTTTCTAGATTTTTCTCTAAGCATTAGGGCTGAGAAACTAGCTTGGTCAAGATAATGCTATTCCCAGTCTCCCTCCCTCTTCCAGAGTCTTCTCTTCTACCTGCTGGGAGATAACTAGAGGAAAGAGCCCTGGATTTGGAATGATAAGAACTGGTTTCTCAGCTGGCTCTGTTACCAGTTGATTGTATCAATGGTTGAGTTGTTTACCCTGTCTGGATTTCAGTTTCCTATCCTGTAAGATATGGGGATTGAATCATCTGACTTATATAGCTCTTTCTTACCTGGAGTCATAAATTTAGCAAGTCCTGTGTGTAAGACTAAATTCTATGATTCTTAACGAGACCTCATTTGAGATTCTTAATCTCAAAATGTCCTTAAATATGAATCTAAAGAAATATAGAATAACTGTCTGTTCAGAATTCACCCTTATTTCCTTTTTAACAGGACCAAGGAAATATATACCAGAAGCCAAGAGCACAGAATATTTTTCTTCATCAGTCTGTAGAACTGTGATACTCTTCTAATTCCATCAAACACAAAGGAATGATCACCTTGACAGATGGCCACAGAGGATGTCAACAATTTTTTGGAGGCAAGCAATGAAATATTTGTGCTACGAGTTTTCTATTATTAAGTATGTAGAAACAAGTAGAATTATCTTATGTTTTAATGAAAAAATAAAAAGTAGTCTTTAATATAGCAATTTATATAAGCATAGCTATTTCTCTTTTTCTTTTTTTTTTTTTCCTGAGCACTGTTGCATGTCAAAAATTATAGTAAGCTGCTTTTGCCCTTACCTGGAGTACTGTATAGTATAGGACTACATTATATCCCTAAATACAAAAAATTTAATAAAAATTAAGTACCCATGTTTGAAAATAGGGCTCTTTGCATCTATCTTGGACACACATATCATATAACTACAAATACTAAATAGTTTGGGAAGTTAGAATTATTTTCTGCTTATTTAAAAATTATCCATACCATGTATGAATTTTTTTTGTTTAATTTCTACATTTTTTTCCCTCACTTATTTTAAACAACTATTCTGAAGTGCTCCAAAATCTTGGGATGTCATCCCTTTACATCCCTAATAGCTTTATATTTTATGAGAATCGTACACCATAAGATCCCATTGAACATTTCGTTACTTCCACAGCAGCTCTTATTGCTCCTGGAAAAATAGCTGGCCAAGGATTATGGACCACAGTGCCATCTTCAAAATTGAAACTAATTACATTACCCTTTAAAGGGGGTGGGGGATTGCTTGGAAAGAAATTGACTGGATTATAAAGAAAAATAATAATAAATTTATGGAATCTGCTTTCTCTACTTTCATGAAAAATAAAGACTTAAAGTAGATGAATATAAAATGAAATAAAAGTAAACTCATAAAAATTTGAGTAGAATGCACTAAAGTTGAATTTCTCTAAGCATTTTATACAAACAAAGAAACTAGATATGTTCAGAATTTTTAATTTAGTGTTAATTGAACTCATAGGCCTAAGGTCATCCAGCAAATGCGTCTGCTTTTTAAGCTGTACATAAAGGGATGCTTTCTAGGTAAAGGAGACCATAAATGTTTAAAAAACCCAGTGTAGAGCTTCTGAGTTTTCTTTCAGTAACTAGAGTCAAAATTAGTTCTTGCTTTTCTGTTGGGGAAAATTTCATCTAATTACATTCAAATTATTCTGCAACTTTTTGGACAGCAAATCCTGATCACAAAAGAAAAGAAAAAGCAGCTGTGTTGCCCTTTCCTCGTAGTTATAAGAATAGCATTATTATGTAGTCACTAGGCTTTATAGAACCGTAAGTGATTATCCACTGGCGGCTTTCTGGCAGAGAGACACCTAAACCTTTCTGAACTGCTGATAATGTATGCCTTCTCTTTTTAAGGATCTTCAGAAAAATAGATTTCATTGCTTCCTTCAGTAAACCAATGTAGTATAACAGCTCTCAGGAGTAGGGAGATCTTTCTTAACTCTTTTATTAAGTGACTGTTTTTAAAACTTCTTTTCTCAGAATTGCACTTTAATCATGATTTAAATCTTCTCTTAGTTTGCTATACATAATTCACCTATTTAAGAAAACAGTTAAAATTGACCATTGCTAAATTAATGGAACTAGTTCCTATAAACAGTGCTTCTCTGTAAGCAGCCTGTAGTCAAATTTCTTCTTTCTCTAATATTTCCTTTTTTAACTCATCCACATGTCATATCTTATTTTGATCTTCAGTTATTCTTTAACCACAGCAACGTATCTTGTGTCAGATAGCTGTAATTTATATTTCTTCCACATTATATTAAGAACCAGCCCTTTGTTCTCTTTGAATTGCATTCTATTTATGACCATATCATTAATAAGCCACAGATATTTATAATTCTAATCAAAAGTGCTATTTCATTTATTTCCCATATTTTAACATTTATTTGCAAATTATGATTTAAAATAATTTCAGTAGTTAGAAAGGCAATTAGAACATAACGGGTATGACTTACAAGCTTGCTATTCAAGAACACAAATTCATAGAACAGATTAAGACTGACTGATTAACCACAACTTTGCCCCAGCTGTGTGACCTTGAACAAATTGATTCTCTCTGACCTCCAGTTTGTACATCTTTAAATTTGATAATAATAATATAATTGTAAGGATTAAATGGGATGGATAATATAAGTAAAAAGCTTAGCTACCTAGCACTTGTGTAGTACATAATTCAATAAATAGATGATGCAATTATTCTGCTTTTTGCAAAATGAATAAAAACAAGTTTCCTCATAGTAGCAAGCTGAACTCTTGCAAAAGCAATAATGAATTTGTCCATTATACTCATGACAAATTTCTTTTATCATGTTTGTTGTACTGCTAGTAAATTTTATGCCCATTGAAGTTTCCCAATCAGCAGTTTAAAGTTGATTTTTAAACATGTAAAAATAGCTTATTCAGAAATAACCATTAAAAAACATAATTCTTAAAAGATGGTTGTTAACCTTTTAGTCTCATGAAAACTATGTATATTCCAAATTTTGCAAGAAATTTTACTTGGGTGTTCATGGACTCACTGCCTATTATAAAATTTAACTTCATATCAACCACTATTATTTGGAGAAATATTCCATGTGCAAGCCAGAATGATTTGAAGAATTTTCTTATTTGCATTAAATATCTTTTATGTACACATTGATCAGATATTTATTTAGTCTGAGAAACTGATTTGACATTTCACTAGAAAAATAAAAGTAAACAGGCAGTTTGGTTCTCTGTTAAAGTTTCCTAGGTTTCTATAACAGATTACCACAAACTGGATGGTTTAAATTAACAAAAATTTATTCTCTCACAGTTCTTGAGACTAGAATTCTGAAATCAAATTGTCCATAGGGCCATGTTATTTTGAAGGCATTGGGGAGAATCTGCTCTATCACTTTTTCTTAGACCGGGGCACGAACCCGCGTACCCTGCATCGGCAGGCGGATTCTCAACCACTGCGCCACAAGGGAAGCCCTATCACTTTTTCTTAACGTATTGGCGACATTCCTTGGCATGCGTTGGTTTATAGACTCATCACTCCAATCTCTGCCTCCCTCTTCACATGGTTTACTGTGTATCTGTGTCTCTTCTCCTCTTTTTATAAGGACACAGTCATGTTGGATTCAGCATGACTTCATCTTAACTTGATTACAACTGCTAAGATCCTGTTTCCAAATAAGGTCCCATTCATAGGTGTTGAGGGTTAAGATTTGAACAGTGTCTTTTGGGGGAACACAATTCAACAATAACACTGTCTTTTATATATATCTATATATTTTTTTAACTGAAAATAAAGTTAGGGAAGAAAAATTGATTTTAAAAACAAAAAGTTTTTTCTCCTAAGAAAGAAGTTTTTACACTTGTGAAAAGACACATTTTACTTATAATGATTTGGCAGTATCTTTTCTTGAACATTGTTTCTTGATACTTTTCCCATCTTCTCTATAGCTCTGTTTCTTAAAATTATATAACAGTAGCTATCATTTTATTTGTTTACTTGAGATCAAAGTTCAAATAATAGCATATGTTTTATTATCAAAGGCTTGAGTCCATATTACACACATAAACAAATGAAACACCCTAAAGACTGTAAAGATGGTATAGCATTTGCATTTGTAATTGTACTGATAGTTGTACTTTGTAAATGAACGGAGTCAGTTTTTCCTTTCCTTTACTTGATTCAAACCAAGGTTACTTTTTATTTCCATGAGTAAGAAATTCGCTTTAAATAAAGTTAAGAAAAATTGATGACCTTTCAAAATGAACATAGCCACTATATATTTTTAACATTAATTCTACGCTTTCTTCTAGTCAAGTCTTTCTAACTTATACTTGGTATGTGGTATATAGATCATCAGTACATTTTTATCATATCTTTTTTGCATTCATTTCCCATATATTTAGACAATTGTCACAGATTTTTCATGTAATAAAACTTATGCAGGGTGTACACTCTTATTTCAGCACTTCAATAAAAAGATTTTATGTTTATTTTCTTCTCTTTGAGCTTCCGAAAGGAAGGGAGGTAAAGCATTATAAAATCCTATTGTAGGGTCCTTGTGTTTTTCCATTATTGCATGAAGCACGTGAAGTTTCCAAAACATACTTTTCTTGTGGGTAAAACCTGCTTCAAATTATTTTTTGCATGTAATAGGCACTCAGTAAATGTTTTTGAAGTTAATGAAGAAAATTGTAATTAGGCCGTCTACTGTAGACAGCATCCAGAAAGATTGCTATTGCAAGGTAAGTTAATTCTAAAGCCAACTCAGTTATACACCATTCATGTTAAATATTTTCCTTGAGTTTGGTATAAATGATAAACAGAAGTAGGAACTAGAGAATTTGCAATGCTGAAAAGTGGAGATATGTTCTTTATTTCCCAGAACTTAAGCCTAAAGGACTCCAGGCTTTGGTTTATATTTTTATCTGTTTTTCCAAAAGAATGTTTAGACTTTGGGGAAAAAAACAAAATGCACGGTTAAATGAATAGTTGACTGTGTATTTAAGGAGTGAGATTTTCTAAACTATGGATCAAATTAGTAGAGTGGTGGTTCTCCACCCTAACTGTGCTTCAGCATAACCTGGAAAGCTTTTTAAAAACAGATGTTTTGGTCCTGTCTCTACAGGTTAATCTTGATTATGCCAATTACTAGCTGCATGACTTTGAGCTTTATTTAGTCCACAGAATCAGATTCTCTAAAAGTGGATATGATACAAGAGTAGTAGACTTTCAGACAGAGAAAGACAAGTATCATATGATATCACTTATATGTGAAATCTAAAAAAATTATACAAAGGGATTTATTTACAAAACAGAAATAGACTCACAGACATAGAAAACAAACCAAAGGGGAAAGAAAGGGGAGGGATAAATTAGGGATTTAGAATTAACATATGCACACTACTATATATAAAATAGATAAACCACAAGGACCTATCATATAGCACAGGAAACTATATTCAATACCTTATAATAACCTATAATGGAAAAGAATCTGAAAAAGAATATATATGTGTATATATGTGTGTGTGTATAACTGAATCACTTTGCTGTACACCTGAAACACTGTGAATCAACTATACTTCAATCAATCAAGCAATCAATAAGAATAGTAGACTTTTGGGGACTTCCCTGGTGGTCCAGTGGTAAAGAATCCACCTTGCAATGCAGGGGATGCCGGTTCAATCCCTGGTCGGGGAACTAAGATCCCAAATGTCACAGGGCAGCCAAGCCATGCACCGCAACTACTGAGTTCACGCGCCTCAACCAGAGAGCCCGCATGCTGCAAACTACAGAGCCCACGCTCCTTGGTGCCTGCAGGCCACACACCACAACTAGAGAGAGAAAACCCACCCACCACCACTAAAGAGAAGTCTGCATGCCACAACAAAGAGCCCACGTGCCGCAAGGAAAAGATCCCACGTGCCGCAACTAAGACCTGACGCAGCCAAACAAAATAGTAGACTTTTGGATGAGAATGTACCTCACAAAATTGGGAATAAGATATTTACTTAGAGATGTGCTGATCTAATTAGGAAAACTTTGAACTGAAGAATAGGGGATTTGAGGAGATAAATAGGCATATAAAACAATAAGGACTTTATAGTATGAAGAGGATCAGTAACAGTGAAGTAAATACTCTGTACCTCTGGTAAAAAATACCTGATGGAAATGTAAGAAAATTGTACTTTTGCCCTCAAATGTCTATATTCAGAGGCCCAGGGTACATCTGAAACTGGAATGGCCTGATTTCTTAGGTGGAGGATTTAACATCAATGGAGTGTTCCCAGTGAGATTGAATAACAATTTGCTAGGAGTATAACAGTGGTAGTTATGGTGGTGATTAGGGACAGGCTAGGGGTGGCTTAGGGAATTCTTATAGATTGGAAACCTCTAAGGTCCTTTCCAACTCTAACATACTATATTTGTAAATAACAGTCCTTTCTTTGCACTTACTTATTCTATATATTTTGGACACTTTTATTTGCCAGACACCATACTGGATGATAAAAATTATGGATATGAAGAAAAATAGAATATACTAGATTTGATAATCACTACAATATAGTATAATGGAGACAATTAAATGACATAATTGTATTTCATTTATATATGTGTTCTGTTACCATTTAGGAGCTAACTGAAATGTATGAAATGGGAATTCCAATGTAATTAAATGTTCAGAAAGAAATTACATTGTGATTATTAGAAAAAGGTATTTTTTTAAAAAATTGAAGTATTGTTGATTTATTATATTAGCTTGAGATGTATAGCACAGTGATTCAGTATTTTTACATTTATACTCCATTGAAAGTTACTACAAGATAATGACTGTAATTCCCTGTGCCATATACTATATCCTTGTTCCTTATCTATTTTATGCATAGTAGTTTGTATCTCTTAATCCCATACCCCTATCTTCCCTCCCCTTTCCCTCTCCCCACTGGTAACCACTAGTTTATTTTCTATATCTGTGAGTCTGTTTCTGTTTTTCTATATACACTCATTTGTTTTAATTTTTAGATTGCACATATGATATCATACAGTATTTGTCTTTCTCTGTCTGACTTATTTCACTAAGCATACTATTCTCTAGGTCCATCCACGTTGCTGCAAATGGCAGAATTGTATTCTTTTTTATGGCTGAGTAATATATTCCATTGTATAGATGACCACGTCTTCTTTATTCATTTGTCTGTTGATGGACATTTGGGTTGCTTCCATATCTTGGCTGTTGTAAATAGAGCTGCTATGAACATTGAGGTGCATGTATCTTTTCGAATTAGTGGAGTTTTTTCCAGATATATACCCAGGAGTAGAATTGCTGGATCATATGGTAGTTCTATTTTTAGTTTTTTAAGGAACCAGCTTACTGTTTTCCATAGTGGCTGCAGCAATTTATATTGCCACCAGCAGTGTACAAGGGTTCCATTTTTTCCACATACTTGCCAGTAGTTGCTATTTGTAGATTTTTGATAGTAGCCATTCTGACAGTTGTGAGGTGATATCTCTTTGTTTCGATTTGCATTTCTCTAATAATTAGCCATATTAAACATCTTTTCATGTGCCTGTTAACCATCTGAATGTCTTCTTTAGACAAATGTCTATTCTGGTCTTCATCCCATTTTTTGATTGGGTGGCTTTTTTGATACTGAGTTTTATGAGCTGTTTATATATTTTAGATATTAACCCCTTGTCAGTCATATGATTTGCAAGTATTTTCTCCCATTCTGTAGTTTATCTTTTCATTTCATCAGTGGTTTCCTTTGTTGTACAAAAGCTTTTAAATTTAATAAGGTCCCATTTGTTTATTTTTGCTTTTATTTCTTTTGCCTTAAGAGACAGATCCAAAAAAATATTGCTATGATTTATGTCAGTGTATCCTGCCTATGTTCTTCTAGGAGTTTTATGGCTTCAGGTCTTACATTTAGGTCTTTAATCCAACTTGAGTTTCTTTTTGTATATGATATAAAGAAATGTTCTAATCTCATTCTTTTACATGTAGCTGTCCGTTTTTCCCAGCACCACTTATTGAAGAGACTGTCTTTTCTCCATTGCATATTCTTGCCTCTTTTGTCATATATTAATTGACCATAGGTTTGTGGGTTTATTTCTGGAGTCTCAATTCTGTTCCATTGATCTATGTCTGTTTGTGTGTCATTATCGTGCTGTTTTGATTACTGTAGCTTAAGTATAGTCTGAAGTCTGAGAGGATGATAACTCCAGCTTTGTTCTCTTTTCTCAAGATTGCTTTGGCAATTTGGAGTCTTTTATGTTTCCATATGAATTTTAGGATTATTTGATCTAGTTCTGTGAAATATGTCATGGGTATTTTGATAGGGATTGAATTAAATCTGTACATTGCTTTGGGTAGTTATGGACATTTTAACAATAATAATTCCTCCAATCCAAGAGTACGGGATATCTTTCCATTTCTTTGTATCATCTTCAGTTTCCTTCACCAGTGTTTCATAGTTTTCAGAGTATAGGTCTTTCACTTCCTTGGTTAAGTTTATTCCAAGGTGTTCTTTTTGATGAAATTTTAAACAGGAATATTTTTTTGCTTTCTCTTTCTGATGGTCCATTATTAGTGTATAGAAAGCAACTGATTTCTGTATGTTAATCTTGTATCCTGCAACTTTTCTGAATTCATTTACTAGTTCTAGTAGTTTTTTAGTGGAGACTTTAGGGTTTTTTATATATAGATAGTGTCATGACATCTGCAAATAGTGATGGTTTTACTTCTTCCCTTCCAATTTGGATGCCTTTTTTTTTTTTTCTCATCTGCCTCCTGTGACTAGGACTTCCAGTACTATGTTAAATAAAAGTGGCTAGAGTGGGTATCCTTTTCTTGTCCCTGAATTTAGAGGAAAGGCTTTCTGGTTTTCATCATTGAGCATGATGTTAGCTGTGGGTGTGTCATAAATGGCCTTTATTATGTTGAGATATGTTCCCTCTGTACCCACTTTGATGTGAGTTTTTATCATGAATGGATGTTGAATTTTGTCAAATGCTTTTTCTGTGTCTATTGAGATGATCACATGATTTTTAACCTTCTTTTATTAATGTGGTGTATCACATTGACTGATTTGTGAATACTGAACAATCCTTATATCCCTAGAATAAACCCCACTTGATCATGCTGTGTGATCCTTTTTATATATTGTTGGATTCAGTTTGCTAATATTTTGTTGGAGATTTTTACATCTATATTCATCAAAGATATTGGCCTGTAATTTTCTTTTTTTGTAGTGTCTTTGTCTGGTTTTGGTATCAGGGTAATGGTGGCCCTGTAGAATGAATTTGGGAGTAGTCCATCTTCTTCAATCTTTTGGAGTAGTTTGAGAAGGATAGTTATTAACTCTTCTTTATATGTTTGGTAGAATTCCATTTGAAGCCATCCAGTCCTGGACTTTTGTTTGCTGGGAGTTTTTTAATTAAAAATTCAGTTTCACTACTAGTGATCAGTCTGTTCAAATTGTCTGTTCTTGATTCAGTCTTGGCAGATTGTATGTTTCTAGAAATTTGTCAGTTTCTTCTATGTTGTCCAATTTATTGGAGAAAAAGTGTCACCTTGATCCAGCATCTTTGAGGAGAAACTTCTTAAAACTCTCTACAATATGCAATATACTGTATCTCAAATTACTCTACTAATGGGTCAGACTCAGATCCTTACATTAATTACTGTCATTGTTCCTTGTCCACATGCTTCTTTATTGAGCCTGCAACTGGTCAAGTTGCTTTTCAAGCAGCTATTGCTTGTTAATAGCTAGAATCTTGGACAGAGAGACCAGTTTCCTGGGAGAAAAACTGCTGAGGTTAGAGAAGATGCATCCATAAGATAGAAGTCTGAGTGTGATGGGCCTTGAAAGGCGAGACTTGATTGATTTTAGAGTCCCAGAGGGAATGAAGAGAAAGGGAGTTCTAAACAAAACTCTCTAGTTCTGACTTTAAAGAACCAAAATGAAAATGGCAATAATCATTTTCTTTTTTCTGCTGTATATTTCAAAAACAATTTAAGGATAAAAAAATTCATAAGTAAAATTGTGCTACCTTTATTTAGTAAACTTCCCTTAGTCTAGAGTTTTACTGCTTTTTGTTTTACCGGATTTTACTAAGTCACTCCCTTTTTTTGAAAGGTTTCTAATGCCATAATAGAATTCAGTATGTAATGTTGTCAGTGAGGGAGGAGAGGGACTACAGAAATGAATATATTGGTTCAAACAGTCAGCATATTACTGGTGGGGTTCTACAGAAGTAATGTGTTTCTATCAGGTTTTGCTTTTGAATTATAAAAACAATACATACTCATGGTTTTTAAAATAAGAAACAAATAATATGGAAAAGTGTAAAATAAAAAGTAAAATTTGAAGCCATCCTGTTTCTACTTCCCACAAGTAACTTCTATTAACATTTTTAATGTATCATTTCAGAATTCTATCCATATACAAGTACACGTATGCACATACATGTGCCACACACATATGCATACACATTTACACACTGCGTATAGTTTTATATGCCTTTTTTGGTACATAAACACAGCAGATGTATTTTTGTTTGCTAGTGGCCTTTCTGCTATTTGTCTCTGTATTATTGATTTCTAAGAGCTCTTTGTATACTAATAAAATATGCCTTTTTCATGCATTTCAAATGTTTAATTTGAACATTAATTCGTTGTTTAATTTTGTCCTTCAACTTGATTTATGGTAGTCTCTTTTTCTCACACTGAAATTTTTAATTTTGGTTTAGTCAAATTATCATTATTTTCTACTATGGCTTCTGTAATTTATGTCCAAGATTATAAAATATATAACACTGTTTTTTCTTCCCTACCCGTATGGCTTAATTTTTGTTAAGATACTTTGTTTTACAGCAGTTTTAGTTTCACAACAAAACTAATAGGAAAGTGCATAGATTTCCCATAGACTCGCTGCCCCCAAATATGCATAACCTCCCATTATCAATATGCCCAACACAGCAGTACATTTGTTACAATTGATATACCTACATTGACACATCATTGTTACCTGGAGTCTACAGTTTACATTAGGGTTCACTATTGGTATTGTATATTCTTTAGATTTGGACAAATGTATAATGGCATGTATTCACCATCATAGTATCATATGTAATATTTCACTGCCTTAAAAATCTTCTATGTTCTGCCTATTCATCTACCACCACCCCCAATTAATTTACAAATTTTTTTGTGTTTAAGTGTTTAAATCACCTGGAATTTTGTTCATGTCCCAGTGGCTTTTATTGAAATAACCTTTTCTTAAAATGTCACTTTTATCATATATTAAAATCTTATATATATTGTAGTGTATTTCAGGATTCTCATTATACATTTTTCCATTTGTCTATTTCTTCTCTAGAACTAAACTCTTTAATTACTGCACCTTTACAATGTTTTTAACATCTAGAAGGACTGGTCCTTTCTTTACTCCTCTTTTTTTCAAAATATTCCTAGATAATGACATGTTTTAGCCATATGAACTTTAGTATCGTCTTTCAAGTTCTCAAAATAAAGAAATTCTATTGGTATTTTAATAAGAATCTTAGTAAAATAATATATTAATTTAGGAGAATCAGCAGTCTTAGAATATTGATATATCTATTCTGAAAACAAATTATATGTCTTGCAGGTATCTGGATTTATTTTGAGTTATTTATTTTTCTAGTGTTTTTTATATTAAATGGGTTTATTTCTAGTTTTTAGTTTTTTAACTTGCCTTGTAAGGAGAGTCCTAGATTTCCATATACTAATTATATAACTAGTTACCTTTCTAAATTCTTTTTTGTCTTAGTTTTTCCTTTGATTTTCTTGGGGTTTTCAAGTATACATGCATGTCATCACGAAAACTAGGATATAATTGCCTCCTCTTTTTATTTTCTTGGGTTTATTGAGATATAATTGACAGAGAACATTGTGTAAGTTAAAGGTGTACAATGTAATGATTTGATATGTGTATATACTGCAAATAATTACCACAATGTTAGTTAACACATCCATCACCTCAAATAGCTACTGTGTGTGTGTATGGTGAGAGCTTTTTAGATCTTTTCTCTTAGTAACTTTCAGGTATACAATACAGTATTGTTAACTATAGTCACCATGCTGTACATTAGTTCCCTAGAACTTATTCATCTTATAACCAGAAGTTTGTACCCATTTCCCCAACCTCATCCTCCCCACACCTCTAGCAACCACCAGTCTACTCTGTTTCTGAGTTCAGTTGTTTGTTTGTTTGTTTGTTTTTTAAGATTCCATGTATAAGTGAAATCATTCTATAATGCCCTCAGGTTTAATCCATGATGTCTGATGTCACAAATGGCAGAATTTCCTTCTTCTTTACAGATGAGTACTATTCCATTTATTTTTATCAATATATACATTATCATATTTTCTTTATCCATTCATTCATTGGAGGACACATGTTGTTTACATGTCTTGGCTATTGTAAATGATGCTGCAATGAACATGGAGATGTAGATACCTCTTTGAGATACTGATTTTATTTTCTTCAGCTATGTACGCAGAAGTGAGGAACCTCTATACTGTTTTCTATAGTGGCTATACCAATCTACATTTCCACCAACAATCCACAACAGTTCCCTCTTCTTCACATCTTTGCCAGCACTTGTTATCTCTTGGTCTTTCTGATAATAGCCATTCTACCAGGTGTAGAGTGGTATCTCACTGTGGTTTTTATCTGTATTTCCCCAATGATTAATGATGTTAAGCACCTTTTTATGGAACTGTTAGCCATTTGTATATCTTCTTTGGAAAAAATGTCTGTTCAATTCTTTTGCCCAGTTTTTAAAAATCAGGTTTATTTTTTTGCTATTGAGTAGTATGAGTTTCTTATATGTTTTGGATATTAACCCCTTAATCAAAAAATCATGGCCAAGACCAATGTCAAGGAGTTTTTTCACTGTGTTTTCTTCTAAGAGTTTTATGGTTTCAGGTCTTACATTTAAATGTTTAATCCAATTAAGGTTAATTATTGTGAGTGGTGTAAGATAGAGGTCCATTTTCATTCTTTAGCATGTGGATATTCAGTTTTCTCAACACTGTTGAAGACACTGTCTTTTCCCTACTGAATTTTCTTGCTTCCCTTGTCAGCTTGCTCCCTTGCTGACCGTATGTGTGGGTTTATTTCTGGGCTCTCGATTCTGTTCCATTGGTCTCTGTGTCTGTTTTATGCCAATACCATACTATATTGATTACTATAGTTTTTTAATATAGTTTGAAATCAGGAAGCGTGATGCCTCCAGCTTTTTTCTTCTTTGTCAAGATTGCTTTGGCTGTTTGGGGCCTTTTGTGTTCTATACAAATTTTTGCATTTTTTTTCTCTGTAAAAAATGCCATGGAAATTTTGTTAGGAATTGCATTGAATCTAAAGATGGCTTTTGGTATTATGGACATTTTATTTAATATTAATTCTTTCAATCCATTAACATGAGATATCTTCCCACTTATTTGTGTCTTCTTCAGTTTCTTTCATCAGTGTCTTCTGGTTTTCAACGTACAGATCTTTCAGCCCCTTGGTTAAATTTATTCCTAAGTATTTTATTCTTTTTGATACTCTTGTGAATGGGATTGTTTTCTTTATTTCTTTTTCAGATTATTCATTGTTAGCATATAGAAATGCAACTGATTTTTGCATATTGACTTTTCTCCTGCAACTTTACTGAATTCACTTATTAGTTTTAACAGTTTTTTGGTGGAGTCAAGGTTTTCCTATTATGTAAGATCATATCCTGTGCAAACAGGGAAAGTTTTACCCCTTCTTTTCCATTTGGACGGCTTTTATTCCTTTTTCTTGCCTGATTGCTCTGGTTAGGAATTCCAGTACTGTGTTGAATAAAAGTGGTGAGAGTGGGCATCCTTGTTTTGTTCCTGATCTTAGAGGAAAGGTTTCAACCTTTCACCATAGGTATGATGTTAGCTGTAGGCTTGTCATATATGGCCTTTATTATGTTGAGGTTTTAGTTGAGAGTTTTTAATCATGAAAGGATGTTAGATTTTGTCAAATGCCTTTTTGGGCATCTGTTGAGATCATTTGATTTTGATCTTCATTCTATTAATGTGATGGATCACACTTATTGGTTTGCATATACTGAATCATCCTTGCATATGAATCCCACTTGATCATGGTGTATGATCCTTTTAGTGTGCTGTTGAATTCACTTTGCTAACATTTTGTTGAGAATTTCTGCATGTATTTTCATTAGGGATATTGGCCTGTATTTTTCTTTTCTTGTGGTATCCTTATCTGGCTTTGGTATTAGGGTAGGCTGGCCTTGTAAAATGAGTTTAGGAGTGTTCTCTCCTCTTGAGCTTTTTGGAAGAGTTTGTGAAGGACTGATGTTAATTCTTCTGTAAATGTTTGGTAGAATTCACCAGTGAAACCATCTAAGCCTACCTAGCCTTTTGTTTGTTGGGAGGTTTTTGATTACTGACTCTGTCTCCTTATTCATTATTGGTCTGTTCATGTTTTCTATTTCTTCATGATTCATTTGTGGTAGGTTGCATATTTCTAGGAGTGTAACCATTTTTTTAGGTTGTCCAGTGTATTGGCGTGTTATTGTTCATAGTAATCTCTTATTATCCTTTATATTTCTATGGTATCTATTGTAATGTCTCCCCCTTCATTTATAATTTTATTTATTAGAATCCTCTCTCTTTTTTACTTAGTGTAGCTAAAGTTTTGTCCATTTTGTTTATCTTTTTAAAGAACCAACTCTTAGTTTTGTTAATCTTTTCTATTCTTTTCCTATTCTCTATTTCATTTATTTCTGCTTTGATCTTTATTTTCTTCCTACTGCTAACTTTGGGCTTAGTTTGTTCTTTTTCAAGTTCCTTGAGGTATAATGTTAGGTTGTTTATTAGAGATCTTTCTATTATGTATGCATTTATATCTATAAACCTTCCTGCTAGAACTGCTTTTGCTGTATCACACTAGTTTTGGTGTGCTGTGTTTCCATTTTCATTTGTTTCAACATTTTTTATTCCCCTTCTGAGTTCTTCATTGATCCATTGGTTGCTTAGGAGTGTACACTTTAATTTCAATGTATTTGTGTATTTTCCAGCTTTCCTCCTGTTATGATTTTTAATTTCATACCATTATGGTTGGAATACATCCTTGATATAATTTCTGTCTTCTTGAATTTGTTGACATTTGTTTTGTGGCCTAATATATGATCTATTCTAGAAAATTTTCCATATATACTTGAAAAGAATGTATGTTCCACCTGTTAGATGGAATATTCTGTACATGTCTCTTAGGTCCATTTGGTCTGTAGTGTTGTTCAAATCCACTATTTCCTTATTTGGTCTCTGTATGGATTGATCTATCCATTGTTGAGAGTGGTACCTTTTCATTCCTAATATTTATATCTTTTATTGTTTTTCTCCTTTCTAATTAGCTAGTATATTCAGAAAAATATTAATATAATTGCTTTTAATAGAATTACTATCTCTTTTTTCCTGTGGCTACTTTAAGATTTACTCTTTATCTTTGATCTTCAGCAATCTGACATGATGTGCCTAGAGTATGTTTCTTTGTATATTTCCTTCTTGAGTTTTGCTGAGCTTTTTGGATGTGTAGGTTGATTTTTTTCACCAAACATGGGGAATTTTGAAATCTTTTTACTTATTCACATATTTTTTCCTGCCCCATTTTCTCTCTCTTCTTCTTGAGGGGCTCCAAATACATGTACACTAGATTGCTTGATATTGTTCAATGGATAGGTACGTGGGTCACTGAGACTGTGGATTTTTTTCCTAATATTTTCCTATCTGTCCTTGAAAAATTTCTATTCATCTGTCTTCCAGTTCTCCAGCTGGTTTCTCTGGCATCTCCAATATGCTATTAAACCTGAACAGTGAATTTTTCATTTTGATGCTGAGCTTTTTATTGCTACAATTGCAATTTGATTCTTTAAAAAAAAATGTATTCTGGTAAAATATACATAACAAAATGTATTACTTTAACCATTTCTAAGATCTCTATTTGTGCATTCATTATGATGATATTTTCCTTTATGTTCTTGATAATGTTTATAATAGCTTCCTTGAAATACTTTTGTGAGTCTTCTCAGAGTCTTTTCTATGGGAAGCTTTTTCTATAGACTTTGGGTCACATTTTACTGTTTGTTCATGTTTATGTTTACTGGATAGATATACACATTAGAGATTCTGGATTCTGTCATCTTCCTCTGAAGAGTATTGACTTTCACTAGCTGCTGTCTTTATCTAGTAAAGGCTTGATTTTATGTTTTGTTATAGTAGGTCTCTTTGGGATTTGCCCTTAATCCTAGAGTGACTCTTTTAGTACAGGGTTATAATCTTTACCCCTAAAATGTTGCCCTTGAGAGATTTCTGTGGAAACCCTGAGTGGTTCACCAAGCTGCTTTAATTTGATGGGATTCAAACTCCAAACTCTGTCTCACACAGTGAGCAGCAATAGAAATCCCTGTTTCAGCCTTCCATCTGTTACTTTCTGCTGGGTTCTTTAGAGTCTTCCCCAAAAATGTACAGTTCAGGGATCAACCCTGGTGGGAGTATACATGCAAATTTTTTAACTCCTCTGTGTTTCCCTTTTTTCTGAAATCCACCTCCCCGAACACTCAATTGTCAACCATTCCCTCAGCTTTGAACTCTGGCCTTTGATACCTCAATCAATAAAAGTGTGGCCTTCTGCATTAATTCTAGCTGCTCCCTCATCTTTTTACCTCAAGAGAAACCCATATAAATGCAGATCTTGCCCAGTGATGTTCTCCTCTTTCAAGCATAAAATTTTCTCCCTTTCTGTTTCTGCCTGCTTTTGGTCACTCTCCATTGTGTCTTCAGATAGTTCTTTTTAATTTGTTTGTTTTAGTATTTTTCCACAGTTTATAAATGTTATCAGTGGGATAACAAGTCTGATTCAAATTACTCCTCAATTACCTAATTGGAATTCCAAGGGTTTTTTATTTTCATATTTATCTATCTACTTCATTATTTCGCATTCATGTTTATTATTTTACTTCATGATCAGTTTAGTCACTTAGACCTGGATTTGATTCCTGGCTCTGACATTTATTATGTCGTTACTTCAAATTTCAGATGTTTAGTGCCTTTATATGGCCCTTAGATGTAAAATGGAAATGAGCCAATGTACCTTAAAAGGTTGGTTGCTTTTGAATATTAAATGTGAAAACATATGTTAAACATGGGCACAGGGCCTAGAACTTCATTGACACTCATAAATGCTGCTACTCTTCTTAACATAATTATTCTATAAGATTGGAAGGTCAGATATTACTATATGGGATGACTTACCTAAGATCTTACTGCTAAGTGATAGGAGTACAAATCAATTAAATCAAATCTGCAAGATAAGTTTATGCCTCCCAGAGGTTCCTGTGTCAATATTATCCATATATGAAGGAGAAACTGCCAGATTGTGATTCGAAGGAGGAATAGCAAAACGAGGATTACTAACAGTAAGGCTGCATGGTCAACGTTCTGGGCAATGTCCTTGTCTCTTCTTTGAGCATTTAAGAGCCAGCCAACTGACTAGTGGCCAGAAGATACTACTGTAGCATTTTTTTTTTCCTAACAGAGAAGAAAGAGGCTAAGTTTCCAATTTTAGAGCCAGCCAGAATATTCAGTGAGAATACTTAGGCCCAGTAAAATAAGTGGTCCTCATATATATGGTCAGTAAATAGTATATACCAGTATGTAATGAACTCTTCTCTCCTCCTGGTTTACTTGTGACTCACAAATGATTAATTTGTACCCTGGGCAAATGTGGAACTTCAGAAATTGGTTATTGAATGAGCTTTTCTATGAATAGTTAACATCAGTATTTGTTCTGTCTACTGGAATCATGTTATAGGTGTGCATATGTATGGTTTGGGGTTATATCTAGGCAATGCATAGGATTTTGTGTGTGGTTTGTTAAAGTATTTTGCTATAGTGGAGCAATTTAATGCTATAGATAAAAGGGGAAACTGGTTGATGTTGCATCAACTCTCTCTCGTAAGCATTATTACAGTTACTACTCACATTTATGCCCGTTCAAATAGAAACCCATCAGGCATGTAAACTTAGGGCTAGATTCTGATCTCTAATGCATAGCATGAATTGCCACATATTTTTTTCTACAAAAAAAAAATCCTTAGTAGCATCTGAGATTAAAATCTGTCCTTTCAAATAGATTTTATTTTTATCTAGACTAAAAAGCAAAATGCAGTGTCAGAAGAGGAAATAAAATAATTCCTGTCAAGCTGTGGGTTCTTTTTTTATATATGATTCTTGTGAAATCAAGTGTTCATATATTTCTGTAATCATAATAATGGCTCTGAGAAAAAATAGAAAAATTATTATTTATTCCTTTTAAAATAGAATCTTTTTATCCTTTTGAAATCATATGCACAAAATTAGATTGTAGGGAAAGGCCATATTATAAAAAGAACATTACCTAAGATTATAATATATGAAAAGTAAGCAAAGCCTGTTTACAAAGAACATGAAATTTATAAGAATAGATTTTATATTTACTTCTATAAAAATTTAACAATTTTATTAAAACTCACCAATAAAATATTTAAAAAATAAAACTGTTTCATTTGGGGCATTTATATTTTTTTTAAGTATAGGATAATTGCATGGAAGATTTGAAGATAAAATCTTCATTTACATTTTTGCTCAGCCCAGGAAATTTAGTTCAAACTATGTTTATTGAGAACATTTTATAACATCACACTGTGCCTAGGCATTTTTAGGGAATACAGGAAAATGAATCTGGTGCCACCCTGCCTCAAAGAAGTATGTAGCTAGTAGGACAAACAAAAGCACACATGTTACACCTGGATATGAACAGAGTGGGGAAACTTTCAGAGTATAGTTTTCAACAGTAAGGTCTCAGAGAGCAATGCTGTTGTATGCCACTTATTTCAGAATTACAAGTGATCTTAAGATTGCCCAGCATAGTGCCTGGAGCATAATAGGTGTTCAATAAATGTTGAAAGAGTAGATGAACATTCTCTCATGCTTGCGGTTGGGTAGCAGGCTAGATGTATTGTGAGTCTGTGTGTGTGTGTATGTCGACAGTCTCTGTGATTAAACTGTTTATTTTAGAATTAGAGTAATTTTATATGGATTTTACCATCTTTGTGACCTTGGACACCTCCATTTTAAACTCTGTTTTCTTCATCTGTCAAATGTGGTGATAATATCTGTCTCATAAATTTGTTGTGAAGAGTGAATGAGCTAATCTATGTCAGGCCTATTTATAGTGGCTGTAATAGTTTAGGTTAAAAAAATTGTTACAGTTACTCTTACTGTTCTCATTATTTTTACAAATAAAGGATGGGTGAAAGTACTTCATTATGAAACAGAAGTAGTTAAACCATAACATTGACATTGCATTGTATAAGTAGCAGAATTTTAACTCCAAATGGGTAGCACTTCATTTTATCTATATTATTTGATTTTTAATTAAGGAAAAATATGTCATGAGTTATAAATAAAATAAGTTTATTATTTGATTTTGTACTTAGTAATATTGTCTTTGCAGAGTGAAAACTCAATCACTTAGGAATGATTACTCTTTCATCCATTCCACACATGTTAACTGAGCATCTAGTGTTCGCCAGACATTAATAAGGTAGGCACTGTTGATAGAGCGGTGAACAAGACTAACTCCCTGCTTTCAAGAAGTTTACGTTTAGTTGGAATTCTAGTTCATTTGTTCACAGACCTGGATTTACAAGTCCAGCCCTTCAGAGGTGGTTCACAGGTGGTGAGCAGTGTCCTAGGCATAGGTGGCATATGAATGAGGGTTTCTTTTTTTGACTCCATGAATTACAACAAGGCCAGACACCATCAGGCTTGAAAAGTTACATTATAGCCCACATTCCTGAAAGTTATATTTAATTGTTCTCCTCTGTCATTTTAAAGGAAAGATCAATTTTTGAGCATACTTTAAGAAATTATGAGGGCTTAGGTACAAATGAATAACAGAGTTAGGTCAGGAAGTACATGATCCCAGTTGACTCTAACTCTACTATTAGAGTTCTATTAATTCTATTATCTAGGCTACATTAAGTAAAAATAATTAAATTTCTTTCTCTGTCTTTTGAATATTAGAAAACTTTGGGCCTTGGACTGGTACCTAGATTCATAGCTATTTTCTGTTTAGAACTTTTCTTCTCTTTTCCCCACCATTAATCACCTTATTGCTAACTATGGTGAAAGAACTTATTTATGATTAATGATTTCATCATTATGTATGATGAAAACAGTGTACTAAACCTCAGAAAAGGCTATATGTCCTTGCCTTCTCTGCTTTTCTGTTTATTGTTTGAATGAGACAGAACTATTTTTGAGACAGACTGAACAAACTAAGCATTTGTAATTTTGTTTCAAGTTTAATTTCTTACCATTAGGAGGATTTGGACAAATAGGCTTGTCCTTTTTGCTCAGCTGTAAAGTGCAGATGATAAAGCTTGCCAGATAGTTATGTAATTCAGATTTCAAAATAAGAATGAGGCTTTAGAAAGTATGCATAAACTTTGATATAGCTAGCTATTGTTTTATTGGCAAGAAATAATGTATAATTATAGCAGCAACTATTAATTAAGCATTTTCTAGGTGCCATATGCTTCATATAGATTGTTGGTAGTCCTCACAGTAACTCTGCATGATAGGAATAATTATTGCCTAGTTATATTTAAAAGAATATGGTATTCAAAAACATTAACTGACTTTCCCACAGGTATTTGAAATAGTCAATTGCACAGCCAGAATTCAAACGCATGTTTGTGCCGATCTGAATCCAACGCTTGTTGCATCATATTGCCTCTCTATTGGATGCTAAAACGCAGAAGTGGAGTGAGAAAGCATATGCCTTCAATTCCCTGTTATGGCCTTACTCTTTTTACTTCTTTTTTTAAAAATTTACTCGTTATAGGCACATGTTAAATCAAATAGTTTTTTTTTTTAACATCTTTATTGGAGTATAACTGTTTTACAATAGTGTGTTAGTTTCTCCTTTACAACAAAGTGAATCAGTTATACATATACATATGTTCCCATATCTCTTCCCTCTTGCGTCTCCCACCCTCCCTATCCCACCCCTCTCATGGTCACAAAGCACAGAGGTGATCTCCCTGTGCTATGCGGCAGCTTCCCACTAGCTAACTAATTTACATTTGGTAGTGCATATATGTCCCTGCCACTCTCTCACTTCGTCACAGCTTACCCTTCCCCCTCCCCACGTCCTCAAGCCCATGCTCTAGTAGGTCTGTGTTTTATTCCCATCCTACCACTAATCTCTTCATGACATTTTTTTTCTTAGATTACATATATATGTGTTAGCATACGGTATTTGTTTTCCTCCTTCTGACTTACTTCACTGTGTATGACAGACTCCAGATCTATCCACCTCATTACAAATAACTCAGTTTCATTTCTTTTTATGGCTGAGTAATATTCCATTGTATATATGTGCCACATCTTCTTTATCCATTCATCTGTTGATGGACAGTTAGGTTGCTTCCATGTCCTGGCTATTGTAAATAGAGCTGCAATGAACATTGGGG
>NC_041215.1:55397278-55403555 GCF_002837175.3 Physeter macrocephalus
CTTCTGCCAGCATTTGGTGGGTGTTCTGTAGGAGAAGTTCCACGTGTAGCTGTATTTCTGATGTATCTGTGAGGAGGAAGGTGATCTCCGCGTCTTACTCTTCCGCCATCTTGCCTGCTAATCAAATCAAATAGTTTTGAGTGTCCCCTCCATAGGAATTTACCTGAAGATAACTGCTTTTAGTTTTCAATTGCTTCAAATTTTCTCAAGTATTTAGCCAACTAATTGTAAATAATGCTATGTCTAGGTTTACCAATATTAGACATTATTTATAGATAGAAATTATAGATAATTTATCATAGGTGATGACTTAGCTCACTTGTACCATCTAGTAGCTCTGTGTCCCCCTATCTTACCAATATAGTTTTAAAAATTAATGTTTATCTTATTGATGTTATATAAATATTGTTCACTGTAAAACCAAGTAATATAATTACATTTCCTTTCTTGTACAACAATTTTTATTGCCTAGGGTTTTTCTCTCATTCTCTGTTACAAGCTTTTACAATCAGAAAGAAACTTTCTTTTCGCCTGTTTCTTTTCCTATCTCTATCACTATTCTTTGAAACCATGATTGATATAAATGTTAATTTTTATTCAGTTAGTTTCTTTATTAAACTTGCAGCAGGTTTTCTTGTAGACTCTGCAACCCATCCCTGCCAGAAATTCATTTTAATTCTCAAAGAGCCAATGCATTTGATTCCAAAAGTTTGCCAAAATCCACATTTAAAACATCTTTTGATAGACAAAATTTAAACAGAGATCTTTGGTCTTTTTCTCACAATAAATAGCTTCTGTGGTAGGAGCAGTATTTTATTTTAATCAGTAAGTACTTTAAGTAAATTAGCATGGGTTTTCAGCACAGCTTAAAAATATGTGTATTGATACCCTCTTGGTTAGTGGACCTCCAAAATATTGAAATGGTAGATGTCATTAATTGTTCATTTGATCCCTCAAAAGAGGTATGTTTTTGCAGCATATAGGAGCAACCAGAGAAGATGGTAGCTCAAAGCTGGTGAGAGTATTGAGTCCCTTTAAGGAATATAACAGCTACTTTAAATCTACTTAGTATCATTTGAAATAAAATTTATGTAGTATATTGAGCATATTGAGAATATTTTATAATCCCTCTATACGTAATGGCTTATAAAATCCTAATCCAGGGATGGAATTTTATAAAAAGAAATGAGAATGTCAAGCCTTGAAAATATGTCATGTTGATTCTATTTAAATTATTTACTAATAAATAGCATACACTGAATTGGTGAGTGTGGGTCTCCAAGCAAACATTGCATATTCAATAAAGTATGTTAAAATATACTTTCAGAGTGTCTTTCAGAAAGTAGGATTCTAAATTGAACAAAAGAGAAGTAAATTCAAGATTTGCAAGACAGTGTTTTCTTTTGAAAAGGTTCATGAAGAAGAGCTATAATTAATGTGTTAAATTCTACCTGATACATTGTTTCTTTTTTAAAACCATGTTAAAGAACAGTAGAAAATATGAGTAGGTATACTATTTTGTATAATAAAATATATAAAATAAAAATATATATCATATGAGAGCAAAGTATTAACAATGTCTTTGCAATAGGGTTATGTGGAGGTGGGGTGGGGGGCTGTAACTTTTATACTTCCATATCATTTGAGGCTCTTCAGGATGAGTATCTGAGTTTTTGAAAGCAGAAAAATAAAAAAATAGAGACATCTTAAAGAAATAAGTAAAGGGTAGATAAATCTGAAGGAAAAAAATAAAATGTAGCCTTTATGTCTTGTTAGTATGGTGAACTACATACCCGAATGTCTCAGGGTAAACAACTAAAAATGATGTGATAGATATAAAAATAGTGTTTGCATGCAACTGTGAACTGGAAAAGCAGTGTGGAAGATGGTGATGGTTTGTTTAGCCAAAGAGGTTAAAACAAACAAAAACAAACAACAAAAATCCTATGTAAAAATGTGATCCAGAGAGGTATGCCTTAGAGTATTTGTTGAACCTGGTAAACCCTGGGCTAGGGTTTTCACATGCTCATTCCTTATTGAAAGAGGAACAGGAAGCAGTCAAACTCCAGGTTCTTCTTTGGTGGAGAGTTTAAACTTCAGGTCCCCTCAGCATAGACTTCCAAATCTCTGCACCTTCATTGTAAGAGTGCATAATAAAATCAGCCTGTCACCTCCCACAGCACTGCAAGAAAAACTGATTGGCTCAAACCTTAGCACTGAATATAGTGAAAAGAATATCTCCCTGATCACTTGTAGCCACAAGCTGGTCTTGTGGGTTTGCTACTGAAATTCACGGTACATGGTGTTATAAAAAAGAAAATTAATGCAAGAATTTATGGTGGTCCTAAGTTTAAAATCCCCCCATGTACCTGGCAGAAACAAACATAAATCCCCTCTGAAGGACTCTACCTTCAATGCAGGACTCAAAAAATCCCCACAGGTAAAAATTTTTTTTAAAAATGAGTTTGCAATCAAAAATTACAAAACAAGTTGTCATAAATGAGTATCAGAAACAATATTCAGGAGAATAAGATTAGTAAACTTTTCAGATATTAAAATTATCAAACAATATAAGACAAATGTGTTTAATAAAGAAATAATAGAAGGGATTAAGGTCACAAAGGAAGAATAATAAGGTGGGGAGACTTGACCTACCACATATAAAGGTTTGGTATAAAGCTTAGTAATTAATATAGCAGTATACTGGTGCAAAGATAACTGGATTGGCCAGTGAAACAAAATAACCCAGGAATATCTATGTGGGTGGAAACTTACTATATAACAGAGCTAGTGTTATTATAAGGATTGACTTTTCAATAAATGATATTGGACTCATTGATTATTCATTATGGGAAAACAAACAGAAAAATGGGCCAAAGAGTTACTATATTTTAATCTGATTTTGCTTTCAAATGATCTTTTATTTCTGATCCGCTTACTTGTCTATCCACCTGCCCACTTATCTAAAGGGGCAAAATCCGCTATTGTGTGTTCCTCAGTTACTGTTTGGGGAAAGAAATTAAGGAGAAAATTTAAATCGTTACACTGGAAAATTTACCTCTGAGGTGACTCACTCCCACATCTTTGTCTACCCCCACCCCTGCTGTATAGATTTGACACAGACCTAATTTCTGGGAAGAGACAAGTTCCTTATTCTTGTGGAGGTTACATTTTAGAGCATGTGTGAGGTGGTAGGCTGAGGGTAAGAAAAATGGTTTGGGAAAGAGAAAAAATAAATACTTAAATATATTTGAAAAAAAGGGAAGATTAGAGGATAATCCAGTTGGTGGCTTGTACTAGGGTAGAGGAGGAAAGAAGGGTTTCAAGAAAAGTGAGAAAACTTTTCTCTTTGATTTTAATATCAGAATTGGGCAAAGACAAGTCGGAAAAGTTATAGACCAGTCTCACATGAACACTATGATGCAAAAATCCTAAATAAAATATTGGTAAACTGAGGTGAGTAATGTTTTATGTGAGCGTTAGTATCTCTGGACCATTAGGCTTTATGAAAGGAATTCAAGAATGGCTCAGTTTTTTAAAAAAATCTATCAGTGTAATCTATTATATCAAACAAATTAAAGTGGAAAATTATATGATCATCGCAATAGATGCGTAAAAAGCATTCAATAAAATTCAACAATAATTATAAGAAAAACTTAGCAAATTAGGAATAGAAGGAAAATTCCTTAACCTGATAAATGTTATCTACAGAAATTAAATAAGTAAAACCAAAAACAGCAAGCAAGCCATTTGTAAGTCTGAATAAAAGAAAAGGTTGCCTATTATTCCAGTTTCTCAACATATTAGAAGTTCTACCCAATAAAAAAAGGAAAGAGAAATATACAGATTAGCTAGCAAAACACAATGTCATTATTTGCAGATGGTACTGTTATCTATGTAGAATTAAAAGAATATATCAGCAAGTTTGCTGGATAAAAAATAAACTCACAAAAATCAGTAACTCTCTTTTCTACTAATAATCAGTCTTTTAAAAGAATCCTGATGTCATTTAGCTGTCTTTGGAGCTTGTTATATATTATGTGTGATTAATAAATAACCTTAATATTGAAACAAAAAAAAAGATTAAAAGGGTATCAGTAATAACAAAAATTATACCAAAAATAAACATAAAAGGAATGTCCTGAACAGTTTATCTGAAGAAAGTTATAAAATTATAAAGCTTTGTTGAGACATTTAAAAACACATTAACAAATAGATATGGTTTGACTAAATACAAAAAAGGTGCAAATTCTCCTCCACATTAGTCTGTAAATATAATGTGAATCTAGTTTGTCAGGGTTTTTCATGTTTTGGGTTTTTGGGGTTTTTTTAGGGAAAATGAATGAATTTACTGAACAGATGCTTATTCAGGGACTACCCTTTATCAAACTCTGTGGAAGCTACTTGGATACAGCAAAAAACAAAACAGGGAAATCCCTGTATTCCTGGAGCTGACATAAATCGTTCCAGGCTTCACAGCTCTTCTAACATTTACTTTGAATGCTATGAGGAACAGTAAAAGAAGCACAAGGCTAATGCTGATTTGAGAGAGGAGGAAGGGTTGTGAAGAGAGGGAAGAGTAATGCAGGCTGGGCTGTCTGTATATTTTCAACTTGATTATAAAGATTTTTTTCTTAATTGAGGTGTAATTGATATAACACATTATGTTAGTTTCAGGTATACAGTGTAATGATTTGATATTTGTATATATTGCAAAATGATCACCACAGAAGTCTAGTTAACATCTGTCACCATACACAGTTACAGAATTTTTTTCTTCTTGTGATGAGAACTTTTAAGATTTACTCTCTTAGCAACTTTGAAATATGCAATACAGTATTAAGTTTAGTCACCATGCTTTACATTACATCCCTATGACATTTATTTTATAACTGGAAGTTTGTACCTTTTGACTCCTTTACCAGTTTTGCCCATCTCCACACCCCCTGCCTCTGGCAAACACTTATCAATTCTCCGTATCTATAAGCTTGGGGGTTTTTTGTTTGTTGTTTTGTCTTTTGTTTTTTAGATTCCACATATAAGTGAGACTATATGGTATTTGTCTTTGTCTACCTTATTTCACTTAGCATTATGCCCTCAAGGCCCATCATGTTGTCACAAATGGCAAGATTTCATTCTTTTTCATGGCTGAATAATAGTCCATTATATATTCTTTATCCATTCATTTGTCAATGGACACTTAGGTTGTTTCAATATCTTGGCTTTTTAGAATAATGCTGCAATGAACATAAAGGTTTTAATAACTAAAATGCAATTCTACTGAATACCAGAATAGATAAATAAAAAAGAAAGACAGAAATAGGCCCAAGTGTAAAAAATTTACAACATGATACAGGTGGCATTTCAAATTAAAATGGGAAAATTATGGATTATTCAATAAATAGTGTGGCAATTTGGAATGAAATTAATACACTGGTCTCATAATTTGCACCAAAATAAAGATCAGGTGGGTTAAAAATGTTGCAATTTTTCTCACCTTATTTTTCGCTATGAAATATTTCAAATATACTGAAAACTACGGAGTAATTAAGTAACTTTCAATCAAATCAGATTACATTTAATTCTGATTTCTCTCTCACTTTAAAAGAAAAATAATAGTATGTTACTGACAAAGCTAAAGCCCACTTTCCATCCCTTCTCCAGTCCTCCCTTTACAGAGGTAACCGCTATTCTGAAATTAATATATTCAAATGCATGGATGTTTTTATGTACTTTTTAAATATATGTTGATAAACAATAGTATTCATTAATTTTTAAAAATATTATGTTTAAGTCTGCAGTTCCTGTGTAGGGCTTAAATCCACCTGGAACTTGCCTTACATATGATTTAAGGTAGGGATCTAATTTTTCAATATAAATAACGTATTGTCCAGAAGAGCCCATCCTATTCCCACTGATTTTAATAGTATAGTTTCTGTGAGGTTTATTACCATTACCAAGTGTGTATGCTTTTTTGTTTCTATTGTGAACTCTTTTTCCTATTACATTTTCAACTGTGTTTCTATTTATATGAAACTCTTCTTGTTCTTATTTTTATTGTACGATTTAATATTTAACAGACCACCTTCATGAACTATTGTATTAGTTTAATTGGTACACTGGGGTTTTTTATGTAAATAATTTTTTTTTTTCGCGGTACGCGGGCCTCTCACTGTTGTGGCCTCTCCTGCTGTGGAGCACAGGCTCCAGACGCGCAGGCTCAGCGGCCATGGCTCACGGGCCCAGCCGCTCCGCGGCATATGGGATCCTCCCGGAC
>NC_041215.1:55403653-55424677 GCF_002837175.3 Physeter macrocephalus
CCCTGCATCGGCAGGCGGACTCTCAACCACTGCGCCACCAGGGAAGCCCTATGTAAATAATTTTATCATTAGCAAATAATGGTAATTCCAAATCTTTTCTAATATTTGTATCTCATAATTTTCTCACTTGGTTGCATTGGCTAATTCTTACAAAATAATGTTGGTAAGTGTACAGCTTCTAATTTACTTAGAGTATTTAAAATAGAAGTAGAGAGTGAACTTTATCAAATAACTTGAGTCATTTATGGTAATAATCATATGGGAGGGTTAACCTATTAATTTAATAATGTATTTTATTAAATTTCCCAACATAGATATCTCATATTCCCCATGTAAACTCTCTTTGGTCATATATTTGATTTGCTTATTTTTAAAATCAAGTTTCTGTGGAGGAAGAATAGGGATTTATCTTTTTATTTACTGTTTTTGTCCTTAGTTCCTGGTACATTGCCTGGCATAGAGTAGATACTCTGGAAATATTTACTAAATTAAAAAATAAGTGAGATTAGTTTTCAGTTTCTCTCATTGACTTGTCATTGTCATATTTTATAGCACAGTATAATAGTTTCATAAAATGAATTTAAAGACTTTTCTTCTTTCTCTAAGATCATTCAACTTATTAAAATAGCACTAGAGCTACCTGTTTTAAAAAGAGCTAGTTTTTGGGGCTTCCCTGGTGGCGCAGTGGTTGAGAGTCCGCCTGCAGATGCAGGGGACACGGGTTCACTTTTGGGGGTTTTATTTTTTTCTATTTTTATCACTATCTTTTTTCTCTTTTCTTTAGGTTTATATTATTGTTCTTTTCTGGCTTTTTGAATTAAATGCTTGGTGTATATATTTCAAACTTTATTTCTTTTTTAATAAATGGATTTAAAGCTCCACGTTTTCTTCTGAGGTCAACTGTTTCTAAACAGTCTACAATTTATTTTTCATTTCCTCCTTAATACAGGCATTATTTAGGAAAATGCTTTTTCTATTTTTTTTTAAGCTCTAAGGGGATATGGTTTTAACTATTCTTTTGTTGTGGATTTAGTTTTATTTCTTAATTTAGATAATGTGGTCTGCATAATTTCTACTTGGGGAATTTATTAAAACTTTCTTTATGACCTAATGTATAATCGCTTTCTGTGGACATCTAAATATAATACATATTCTCTGTTGATACAGCTTGGTTTTTCTGCCATGTATTTTTGACTGCTTGATTGTTGATTTATGGGAGCACTCTATTCAGTTTCCCATTACGGTTGTAAATATGACTGTTTCTCCTGTATTATTAAACAGTATTTGTGTGTGTGTGTGTGTGTGTGTGTGTGTGTGTGTATGCACATACATATGTTGTTAATAGTAAATATATGTGTGTATAGAGAGAGAACATATTTTTCTAAGTATGAGACTGTTTCTCCTGTATTATTAAACAGTATTTTTGTGTGTGTGTGTGTGTGTGTGTGTGTATGCACATACATATGTTGTTAATAGTAAATATATGTGTGTATAGAGAGAGAACATATTTTTCTAAGTATGACTAAAGTGTGAAGATTATTATGTATTTTTGGTTAGAATTTGACTTTTATCAATTGATATATCCTTCTTGTCCCAGTTAATGAATTTTGTCTTCAATTTAACAACTTTATTCTGGTACCTGCATACTTTTGTTAACATTTTCATGGTTTATCTTTTTTACTTTGATTTTCAGCATCTCCATCATATTGATTTAACTGTCTTTTTTAACTAGTATGTCCCTGTGTTTTCTTTCTTTCTTTCTTTCTCTTTCTTTCCTTTTTTTTTTCCCCAGAGTCTTTATCTTTTAATGGAGGAATAAAATTCGTTAGTATGCATTCTGACTATTGATATACTTGCATAGTTTACACTTTTTCCACCCCATAATTGTTTAGTTTTTTACATATTACTTTTTTGTGTATTTGTTCATCTTATTTTTTTTCCTGCTTTCTGTTGAACTGATCTAATTTTCTTCTTTATTTTTCGTTTTTCTTTTGATGGTTTAGAAATTTTGTATTCTGTTTTCATTTTTGCCCATGCCCATATGTATAAACTTTTGTTTACTAATAAAGTATAAAGGTAATCAGCATATTCTAACAAAACAAGTCCTTAACATGCTTGGATTTTCCTTGCATTCTCTCCACCCTCAACCATTATACATTATAACTAAATTTCATTTTGCCAATGTACAACTGTAAGTTTGCATGTAGTTTTGCTCAATATTCTTCCTTGACACTCATCTTTCCTTCAGTCTCTCCATTTTTTTCCATTTGCTAGAGTATATTTTAGTCTGACACTTAAACATCTGAGTCTCTAATCAACTCTCCTGAGTGGGATCTGCCATTTCTTACACTCCCTAGTTTTCCTCTTTCTTGATTCCCTCTCTGTTGCTAGATGCTCAAGCTCAAATAATCATCCAAGAAAGGGTAATAGGAAATTATTGTATGCCTGAAAGTCTTTTTATTCAACTTTTCATATTTGAAAACTGCGTTTGTGGTCCAGTGGTTGGGAATCTCACTTCCAATGCTGGGAGCCTGGGTTCGATCCCCAGTCGGGGAACTAAAATCCTATAAGCTGTGTGGCACAGCCAAAAGAAAAAAAGAAAAGTTCGAAAACTGCGTTTGTTAGATATCTGATTTCAAAATCATCTTCTCACAAATTTAAGATATTGCTCCATTTCTTTCAGTGTTGCTGATCAGATGATGGATATGTGACTTGTTTCTTCCTTGTGGAAGCCTGTAAGAGCTCTTTATCTGGTGGTCCAAATTTTCATAAAGATATGTCTAATTATAGGTATTTTTTAAATCTATTGTACTTGGCATACAGATCTCCTTAAATCTGAGGTCTTATATCCTTTTTGTCTCTGGCATTCTACCTTCTGTTATTTCTATGATTATTTTTTTCATTTCTATGTCCTTATTTTTTCTCGTTCTGAGACTTAGTTGAATGTTAACCCTTTAGAATCAGTCCTCTGTAACTCTTAACTTACTATATCCTTCCTTGTGTTTGTAATTCTACTTTTTAAAGATTTTTCTCAACTTTACTTTCTAAACTCTGCTTTATCACTTACCACTCCTTCTACTTTCATTCTTCCCGAAGTTATTAAACTCCCTTTTCTACAGATAGATGGCCCTTCATTTTCTTTCCTTATTGTATGTTTTTCCTTTTAAAAAAGTATTTCATTACTAGTATATTAATGAGATCTCAAGAGAGAGTAAATAGAAATATGAGTTCCACCTATCATCTCATAGCAGAAACACATCTTAAGAGCTTTTGACTGCCTTTATTGTTCTTTTTAAAGCATAGAATCTGCAATTTATGTTTTTATTTCCTCTTTGGAGAATGATTTTTAGTCTCTAGATAGTATTACTTATACTCTTTATCTTTAGTCAGTAGTTTCCAGTTTTATTGCCCTGTGATTAGTGGCTGGCCTATAATTTTTTTTATTTTTGGAGTTTAGTGAAGTTTTCTATGTAGTACAGAATATAATCAGTTTTGATAAACATTACATGGATGTTTGAAGAAAATGTGTTTCTGTTATATACAAAGTTATGTGCATCCATTATGTTGGTTAATCCTTTAATATACTTGTAGATGCTTGATTTGTAAATGACTGTGTTAGAGAAGCTGTTTTCCAAAAACAATTATTTCCATCTTTTCGTGTTTTCCTTGAATTTCAAATAGCTTTGTTTTGTTTCCTTTTTAAGTGCTATGTTATGTGTAGTATAAAACTTCATAAAATATATATATATCCTTATTGTATATCTACACTTCTGATTAGTTTTTTTTTAATTCACTTTGTCGGTGAATGTGCCTTTGCTTTGATTTCCCCAAATGTGCTGTTAATGTTGCCACTCTTCCTTTTTTTGTTTGTATTCCTTTTTTTGTTTGTATTTGCATGATATAGCTTTATCTTTTCCTTTAATTTTAACCTTTGCTTAGAAATTTTTAACATGTGAATCTTACAGCATATAATTTCTTATATAGCATAGAATTGCTTTCTTATAGCAAAGAAAGCAGCATAGAAATCAATTTTGTTGTTTAGACTAGCCTAAGAGTCTTATTTTTCTAGACAAAGAACTGAATGATCTCACTGTTACTATGATAGAAATATGTTTGTTTCCATGTTCTCTATTTTTTACACTTATTTGTAGAAAACATTTCTCTTTTTTTCTTTTGTTATATCTCTCATATGTGCCCTGGGAAGTGACAGTGCTTGAATTCACCTGTGTCCCTTACAAATATGATCAGTTCACTGTCATCACATATACTTATCAGTGTTAGACTGTTTTTTTCTTCCAGTTTTATTTAGATATAATTGACATACAACCCTGAATAAGTTTAAGGTGTATAGCATAATGGTTTGACTTACATACATCATGAAATGATTATCACACTAAGTTTAGTGAACATCTGTCATCTCATATAGATACAAAATTAAAGAAATAGAAGAAAAAAAAATTTTTCTTTCTGATGAGAACTCTTAGGATTTACTCTCTTAACAGTTTTCATATATAACATATAGCAGTGTTAATTATATGTTTATCATGTTGTACATTACAGCCCTAGTACTTAACAGGGAGGTTGTACCTTTTGATTGCCTTCATCCAATTCCCCCTACCCCTACCCCGGCCTCGAGTAAACACAAATCTGATTTCTTTTTCTATGAGTTTTTTTTTAATTTATTTGATTTTTGAAGTGTCATTGACCTACAACACTGTTAGTTCCCGTTATACAACATAGTTATTTGATACTCCTATACATTACAAAATGATCACAATAAGTCTAAGTTACCATATGTCACCATACAAAGATACTTCATAGTTGTTGATTATATCCCCCACACCGTACACTTCATACCCATGACTGATTTATTTTGCAACTGGACATTTGCTTAATCTCCCTCACCTATTTCTTCTGCACCACCCCCACCTCCCCTCTGGCAACCACCTGATTGTTCTCTGTATCTATAACTGTTTCTCCTTTGTTATGTTTGCTCATTTGTTTTTCAGATTTCACATATAAGTGTGTACATCCATGTGGTTGCAAATGGCAAGATTTCATTCCTTTTATGGCTAAATAATAGTCCATTATATATTCTTTATCCATTTATCTGTCAGTGGACACTTAGGTTGCTTCCATATCTTGGCTTTTGTAAATAATGCTGCAGTGAATGTTGGGATGCGTGTACTTTTTGGATTAGTGTTTTTGTTTTCTTTGGATATACAACCAAAAGTGGAATTGCTGGATCAATATGGTAGTTCCATTTTTAGTTTTTTTTGAGGAACCTCCATACTGTTTTTCATAGTAGCTGCACCAATTTACATTCCCACCAACAGAACATGAGAGTTCCCTTTTCTCCACATTCTCGACGATTCTTATTTGCTCTCTTTTTGAAAATAGCCATTCTAACAGGTGTGAGGTGATGCCTCATTGTGGTTTTGATTTTCATTTCCCTAATGATTAGTGATGGTGAGCATCTTTTCCTGTTCCTGTTGGCCATCTGTATGTCTTCTTTGGAAAGATGTCTGTTCAGGTCCTCTGCCCATTTTATAATTGGGTGGTTTGTTTTTCTGATGATGACTGGTATGAGTTTTTTGTATATTTTGGATATTAACTCTTCATCAGATATATTGTTTGCAAATATATTCTTCCATTTACTAGGTGGCCTTTTCATTTTGTTGATAGTTTCCTTCACTGTGCAAAAGCTTTTTAGTTTAATGTATTCCTGCATGTTTATTTTTGCTTTTATTTCCCTTGCCTGGGAAGACATATCCAAAAAAATATTACTAAGACTGATGTCAAAGAGCTTACTGCCTATAATTTTTTGGAGAGGCTGTCTTTTCCCTAATGTATATTCTTGCTCCCTCTGTTATAGATTCATTGACCATAAGTGTGTGGGTTTATTTCTAGGCTCTCTATTCTGTTCCATTTATCTCTGTGTCTGTTTTTGTGCCAGCACCATACTGTTTTGATGGCTGTAGCTTTGTAGTGTGGTTGAAATCAGGGAGCATGATACATCCAGCTTTGTTCTTTCTCAAGATTCTCTTGGCTATTCGGGGTCTTTTGTGTTTTCATACAAAGTTTTAAATTATTTCTTCTGTTAAAAATGCCATTGGTATTTTTAAAGAAATTGCATTGAATCTGTAGATTGCCTTGGGTAGTTATGGACACTTTAACAATATTAATTCTTCCAATCTATGAACACAGTATATCTTCCCACATCTGTTTTTGTCATCTTCAATTTCTTTCATCAGTGTCTTACAGTTTTCCAAGTACAGGTCTTTTACCTCTTTAGTCAGATTTATTCCTAGGTATTTTATTCTTTTTGATGCAATTGTAAATGGAATTGTTTCCTTAATTTCTTTTTCCAATAGTTCGTTGTTAGTGTATAGAAATGCAACAGGTTTCTGCATATTAATTTTGTATTCTGCAACTTTACCAAATCCATTGATTAGCTCTACTAGATTTTTGATGGCATCTTTAGGATTTTCTATGTATAGTATCATGTCATCTGCAAACAGTGACAGTTTTACTTCTTTCTTTGCATTTTGGATTATTTCTATTTCTTATCTGATTGCTGTGACTAGGACTTCCAATACTATTGGGATGCTGAATAATGTGTCTAGGGTGAGTATCCTTGTCTTGTTCCTGCTCTTGGAGGAAATACTTTCAGCTTTTGACCATTGAGTATGGAGTTGGCTATGGGTTGTCATATATGGCCTTTACTATGTTGAGGTAGATTTCCCTCCCCACTTTGTTGAGAGTTTTTATCATAAATGGATATTGAATTTTGTCAGAAATTTTTTCTACATCTATTGAGATGGTCATATGATTTTTATTCTTCAATTTGTTATTGTGGTGTATCACATTGATTGACTTGGATATTGAACCATTCTTTCATTCCTAGGATAAATTCCACTTGATCATGCTATATTACCCTTTTAATATATTATTGAATTTGGTTTGCTGATATTTTGTTGAGGATTTTTGCATCTCTTTTTGGATTGTTTTTTTTTTTTGGTTTGCTCTTTTCTTTTTCTCTTCCTATATTTTGCTATATCTGCTGAGTTGTTCTTGATCTTTCTTTATTCTAGTTCCCACTTAGAAGTTTTACATTATATTTTTACTCTACTAGTGCTTTATTCTTCTTTCAAGGTCATGAATAAAATTATGTAATAGTTCCCCCTCATGTACAATGAGAGATTTAACATTTTACTTCCTCCCATTCTTACCCTCGCCACAAACACACACACAAGTGCGTGTGCACATGCACACATACCACTTTTCTGTTGTGATAATCTTGACTTTTAGCTTTAGATCAACGTTATCTTTTTTACATTACTTAAATTTTGTTAAATGATTATTTTAACATGTTCTTTGGCTTAGACCCATGTTAACTTGGGCATATAATCCAAAGCTTTAATAGTTTTTTGGTGATACTTCTTCATTATTAAATATTTTGCATTTCTTAAATTCATTTGTTTTTATGATGGATGGTAAGTTTCTGAATCCTTGCATGACTGTGAAATACTTTTGTGTCTTTGAAAATGAACAATAGAGCTAGGCTAGTTTTAGATTCTTGGGCAGAAATCTTTTACTTTTAAAAATTGATTATGGTCCACTGCCTTCTATTACATATGGTATGAGAGAAGTCTAGTGTCAATCTGATATATTTCATTTTAGATGACATGTTTTTTTCTGCTTGAAACCCATATAGGGTTTTGTCTTTCCTTTATTATTTAAATTCTTTAGATTTAAATGTATCACCAGGGTTTTCTATGAGCAAGACTTCTTTGTGTAAGTTTGAGTAAGCCCTTTTACTGTGAAAATTCATATTCTCCTTTATCTCAGGAAAATTTCTAGTATTATTTATTTGATTGCTCCCCTCCCATCTACTATCTTTTCTCCCACTCAAATTCTTATTATATTGGACCTCTTAGATTTGTCCTCTGTATGCGGGTTCTCCAGAGAACCAATGGGATATATGTATGTGTATACATGCCATATGTATGAATGTACACATATCTGTATATATAATGAGATTATTTTATGTATATAAAGAGATTTATTTTAAGGAATTGGTTTGTGCAGTTTTGGCAGCTGGCAGGCAAGTCTGAACTCTGTAGGCAGATTTCAGTCTGAAAATTCCAGCAGGAGTTGATGTTGTAGTCTTGCATCCCAAAGCAGTCTGTAGACAGAATTCATTTCTACTTGGAGGACCTCAGTCTTTCCTCTAAATGCCTTCAAGTGATTTGATGAGACCCACCCACATTACCAGTTAACTGCTTTACTCAACATCTATTGATTTTTTTCATTAATTAATTAATTAATTAATTTGGCTGTGTGGGGTCTTAGTTGTGGCACATGGGATCCTTCATTGCGGCACGCGGGCTTCTCTTTAGTTGTGGCACATGGGGTCCAGAGTGTGCAGGCTCAGTAGTTGCAGTGCACAGGCTCTCTAGTTGTGGCGTGCAGGCTCTAGAGTGCGTGGGGGGCCCTGTAGTTGTGGTGCATGGGTTAGTTGCCCCATGGCATGTGGGATCTTAGTTCCCCCACCAGAGACCGAACGCATGTCCCCAGCATTAGAAGGTGGATTCTTAACCACTGGACCACCAGGGAAGTCCAGCATCTATTGATTTTACATGTTGATTACATCTAAAAATTAGCTTCACAGGAATATCTAGACTGGTGTTTGATCAGACCACTGTGCACTAGAGAGCAACCAAGTTGACATAAAATTAACCATCATATCCTCGGAATCACTTTCTCTTTACTTTTTATTTCTTTTCCCTTTTAGTTTGAATTCTAGGAGAATAGTCTTCTAAAACAGTCTTCTAAATTCACCTATTTGCTGCTTGCAACATTTATTGCTTTTTATAAATTTGGTGATCATGTTTTTATTTAAAAGCAATATTTACTGATTTCATATTTTTCATAGTTATAAACTTTCTATTTTAATTTGAAATATTTCTTGAATAGTTATATATTTGTTTTTAAACAAATTTAAAAATTTTTTTTAATTTTAAAATTTTTTTTAATTTTTAAAAAATTGTTATTTTTTAACTATTTATTATTTGAGTATTTAAAAAATTTTTACTTTGAAAAATCTCAAACCTACAGAAAATTTGGAAGAATAGTTTAATTAATATCATTATACTCTTCACCTAGATCAGTGTTTTTCACATTTGCCATATTTGGTTTATGTCTTGTCATATCCATGAATCACTTATCATTATTTGGCTAAACCATTTGAGGTTAAATTACAGACCTTGACTTTTGTCTAAATAGTTACTTCAGTAATATCTCCTAAAGTAGGGACATTCTTTTACATGACTTAAAATAGTTATTGAAATCAGAAAATTTAAATTTAACATTGATGCAGTACTGTTATCTAAATATACAGTGTATATTCAAATTTTGCCAGTTATTTCAATACTGTCCTATTATAGTAAATTTTTTCTCCAGTCCAGTTTCCAGTCGAGAATTATGCATTGACTTTAGTTACCATCTAGGAGATTTTTGTGAAATGATATTCTCTTTCTTGACATAAATCTGTTTGTATCCCTTTTTTTTTTTTTTTTTTTTTTTTGTGGTACGCGGGCCTCTCACTGTTGTGGCCTCTCCCATAGCAGAGCACAGGCTCCGGACACACAGGCTCAGTGGCCATGGCTCACGGGCCCAGCCGCTCCACGGCATGTGGGATCTTCCCGGACCGGGGCACGAACCCGTGCCCCTGTATCGGCAGGCGGATTCTCAACCACTGCGCCACCAGGGAAGCCCCATAAATCTGTTTTATAGGGAAATATTTAGTGTGCCTCTTCAGAACAAACACCTTCTTTTCATATATATGACTTTTTTTGTTTGTTTTCTTATCATAAAGAGCAGTTGTATGTGTATCCAGTATCAGGAGTTCAGAATTTGATAAAGCTTGTATTAGTCCTTTCAAAAACTTCAAACCCAGGGAAGAGGTAAGGGAAAGTTTGTCTTTTTCTAGTTTTAATATACTCCGTTGATTTACTCTTGGCTCTATAACTTCAGAAAACAATTTTCTCTTCCTTTCTTCAACATCATTCTTCGGGAACAATTTTCAGTTGTTATTCACAGTATTTATAGAGCATTTTGTTAAGCCCATCTGAGAATACAAAGTAAGTGTAAAGTCTGGTTGAATGGACAATAATCATGTAGAGAAGGCAATTAGAGAGCAGCTGTGAGAAATGGGAAGAACTTATGGAAAGTTCAGAGCCTTGGGACTGAAAAGATGCATAAGATTTGCGTAATAAGGAAAAGATTCCTATTGAGACCTCAGGAGGAATATAGATCGTTAAAGTTTGATTTTAGTATGCCACTATGAAGCATTTTGTAAAACCTACCCCTTTACTTGAATTCTATCAGATTTTAAAAAAAACAGGCAAACAGGCATAAATTGTTCAATTCCTCCATACAAGCAAATGTGTCCTTAAGTTTTTAATATTTTGTTATTTTTCATACCTTATCTGTGATAGTGTCCCCTTCTCATTCATAATGTCTTTTGTTTGCTCTATTCATCAGTCTGGCTAGAGATTGGTTTACATTGTTATCTTTATCATTTCTCTCCTTCTTCTTACATTTTTAAGGCCGTGCCATGCGGCATGCAGAACCTTAGTTCCCTGACCAGGGATCAAACCCGTGCTCCCTACATTGGAAGTGCAGAGTCTTAACCACTGGACCTCCAGGGAGGTCCCCTTCTTACTTATATTTACTCTTTTTTCCACACTTCTTTGATTGAAACATTTTATTGATTTTTAAGCTTTTTCTAATTTAATAAATGTGTCTGAAGTGATACCTTTATTACTGTTTTAATTAATTAAGCAGGGTTTTGAAATCAGATTAATTAGGGTATAAGTTGCACAAAGTAAAACTACCTTTTTAGTGTACAGTTCTGAGCTTTGGTAAATGTACATATTCATTTACCCACCACCATAGTGAGGTTATAGAACCTCCATCACCCACAAGAATTTCTTTGTGCCCTTTTGTAGTCTATGCCTCTCCTCAACTCCAGTCCTTGGAAACCAATGGCTTGTTTTCTGTCCCTATAGTTGTGTCTCTTCCAGATTGTCATATAAATATAATCATACCATGTGTAGCCTTTTGATTTTGTCTTCTTTCACTTAATGTAATACACTTGAAATTTATCTGTATTTTTACATGGATCAGTAGTTCATTATGATCAGACTACTGATCTGTATGATTCTGAATCTTTGATACTTATTGAGGCTTATTTTGAAGTTTATTATGTCCTCATTTTTCATCAATGGTCTCATATGTAATTGAAAGGAATTCTCTATTTTTTGGTGCTGTGTTCTATATACAGCTGCTAGAAAAACTTATTAATTCTGTTGTTCAAATCTACATTCTTACCCCTTAGCCAAAAGAAGTACTAGTGCTGCCTGGAATATCTTTTCCACTTTTCTTTGTTTTTATACCACTGAATCATTTGGTTCTAGGTGTGTCTCATCTGAGCATCATAAAGCTGGATTCATTTCTCTAATTCCATTCTCATATTTTTAAAGAAGTTAATTTAACGCATTTGTATTTATTGTAGACATAGACACATTTGACTCATTTTTACCATTTTATTTTGGTTTTGTTTAATAGTTCTTTCCTTTTTTCCTTCTTTCATGCTATCTGTTGAACTTATATTCTTTTCTGCTTTTTTTTTCTCCTCTCCTGGTTTGGAAGCTGTAACTTTATATTTTGATCTTTTTAATCATTACCCATAAATTTTAATATACATAAGTACTATCGTATTTTCTCATAAATTTTAAAATAATTTATTCTATCCTCTCCCTAAGCAATCTTTGCATGATTTATCTCCCACCTTTCTTAATAATTTTTTCTAGAATTGTAATAATGCCTTTGTGTTTTGTTGGTTTTATTTTTAAAAAGATTAATTTGATTTCTGTGCTCAGAGTTATGTCTTATGTCCCATGCTTTCCCTCAGTGTTCAGTTTTCTCCTTGCTTTAAGAAGTAGCTATTTCAACAGACTTGTCTAGCAGGTAAACTAGATCTTATAGGCCTAGAAATACCTTTATTTTGTCCTTACTACTTAATGGTAGGTAGTTTTAAATGTTTACGTTGCAGTTGTTTTTCCCTCAGTACTTTGAAGATATTCCTGTAATATCTTCCAGCATCTTTGGATACAATAAGAAGTCTGCTATTTAATTATTATTACTTTACAGCTAATTTTTTTTTTTTTTTTTTTTTTTTTTTTTTTTTTGTGGTACACGGGCCTCTCACTGCTGCGGCCCCTCCCATTGCGGAGCACAGCCTCCGGACGCGCAGGCCCAGCGGCCATGGCTCACGGGCCCAGCCGCTCCCCGGCATATGGGATCCTCCCAGACCGGGGCACAAACCCGTGTCCCCTGCATCGGCAGGTGGACTCCCAACCACTGCGCCACCAGGGAAGCCCACAGCTAATCTTTTTTTCTCTCTAGCAGTATTAAGATTTTCTTATCCACCTTGATTTTTACATTTGCTCTATGTGGGGGTTGAGGTGTGGATTTATTTTCATGTATCTTTCTGTAGATTTAATGGTGATGATGCTTTCCATCTTATATATCACATTGATATTTAGTACCAGAAATATCTCAGGCACATGTCTAAACATTGCTTATCTGCCATGCCTTTTATATTCTATTTCTGAAATATCTGTTTTGATATATGTTAAAGCCTGTTTCCTCCATGACTGTTAGTAGCTGTTTCACAATTTTCACCTCTCTGTATCTCACTCTTTGTGAATTCCTTAATCCTGTTTAAAGACAGTTTACTGTCTTTTCTACTATATCCAGTATAGAATTTCTACTGTATGCTAGGATTTTCTTTTTCAACTAACATATTTTCATCTCCAAGAATTTTTGTTGTATTTTTCCATATACATCTACTCTTTTCTTTTGATTTTGTTTTGTATTTTCTTTTTATTTTTATAGGTGTTGTTTATTCAGTATTTCTTTGTGAATTTTAAACTCTTATTTTTAAGATGTTTTCTGATTCCTCCAAGTATATATTTGTTCTTGCATACTTTTTTTCTTTTTTTAACTTTACATACTCTTTTTAAATTTTTATTTTGTATTGGACTATAGTTGATTTACAATGTTGTGTTAGTTTCAGGTGTACAGCAAAGTGATTCAGTTATACATATACATATATTATTCTTTTTCAAATTCTTTTCCCATTTAGGTTATTCCAGAATATTAAGTAGACTTCCCTGTGCTATACAGTAGATCCTTGTTGGTTATCTATTTTACATATACTAGTGTGTATATGTCAATCCCAAACTCCCAATTTATCCCTCCCCACCCCACCTCCCCACCTCCCCACCTTTCCCCTCTGGTAACCATAAGTTTGTCTTCAAAGTCTCCAAGCCTGTTTCTGTTTTCTAAATAAGTTCACTTGTATCATTTTTTTTAGACTTTGCATATAAGCGATATCATATGATATTTGTCTTTCTCTGCCTGACTTACTTCACTTAGTATGATAATCTCCAGGTCCATGTTGCTGCAAATGGCATTATTTCATTCTTTTTAATGGGTGAGTAATATTCCATTGTGTATATATAACACATCTTCTTTATCCATTCATATGTCAATGGACATTTTGGTTGCTTCTGTGTCTTGGCTATTGTAAACAGCTCTGCAGTGAACACTGAGGTGCATGTGTTTTGTCCAAATATATGCCCAGGAGTGGGATTGCTGGATCATATGGTAGCTCTGTTTTGTTTTTTAAGGAATCTCCATACTGTTCTCCATAGTGGCTGTACCAATTTACATTCCCACCAACAGTGTAGGACGGTTCCCTTTTCTACACACTCTCTCCAGTATTTATTGTTTGTAGACTTTTTGATGATGGCCATTCTTACTGGTGTGAGGTGATATCTCATTGTAGTTTTGATTTGCATTTCTCTAATAATTAGCAGTGTTGAGCATCTTTTCATGTGCCTGTCAGCCATCTGTGTGTCTTCTTTGGAGAAATATCTATGGAGCTGGAGGAATCGGGCTCCCTGACTTAAGACTGTACTACAAAACTGCAGTAATCAAAACAGTGTGATACTGGCACAAAAACAGAAATATAGAACAATGGAACAGAATAGAAAGCCCAGAAATAAATCTACACACCTATGGTCAATTAATGTATGACAAAGGAAGCAAGACATACAATGGAGAAAAGACGGTCTCTTCAGTAAGTGGTGCTGGGAAAACTGGACAACTACATGTAAAAGAATGAAATTAGGTGGTCCAGTGGTAAGGAATCCGCCTTCCAAGGCAGGGGACACGGGTTTGATCCCTGGTTGGGGAACTAAGATCCCACATGCTGCAGGGCAAGCCCACGCACCACAACCACTGAGCTTATGCACCTCAATGAGACAGCCTGCATGCTGCAAACTATAGAACCCACACGCTCTGGAGCCTGCACACCACAACTACAGAGCCCACATGCCCTGGAGTCCTGCATGCCAGAACTCGAGAGAGAAAACCCACACGCCACAACTCGAGAGAAGCCCAAGCACTACACCTAGAGAGAAACCCTAGCAGACCACACGCCGTAACGAAAAGATCCCGCATGCCTCAACAAAGATCCCGTGTGCCGCAACTAAGACTTGGTGCAGCCAAAAAATAAATAAAATTTAAAAAATAAGGAAAATTAAGGAGTAAAATAAATAAATTTTTTTAAAAAAAGAATGAAATTAGAACACACCCTAACACCATACACAAAAATAAACTCAAAATGGGTTAAAGACCTAAATGTAAGGCCAGACACTATAAAACTCTTAGAGGAAAACATAGGCAGAACACTCTTTGACATAAATCACAGCAAGATCTTTTTTGATCCACCTCCTAGAGTAATGAAAATAAAAACAAAAATAAACAAATGGGACCTAATTAAACTCAAAAGCTTTTGCAAGCAAAGGAAACCATAAACAAAGCAAAAAGACAATCTACAGAATGGGAGAAAATATTTGCAAACAATGCGACCAACAAGGGATTAATCTCCAAAATTTACAAACAGCTCATTCAGCTCAATATCAAAAAAACAAACAACCCAATCAAAAAATGGGCAGAAGACCTAAATAGACATTTCTCCAAAGAAGACATCATACTCTCCTAATTGTTGAGGTTGTTGACTTTTTTTCTTGGCTTTAATTTGCCTCATGTACTTTGGAAATTAGCAGGTTCATATTGAAGGGAAACTTTTCTCTCTATCTCTGTGTTTTTCTGCTTTATCACTGAGTCAGTATGTGGCTTGGCCTGTGTTTTAGGAAGTAGACTTAGTGTCCTCTGGACTCCTGCGTTTTTATAACCTTTAGTTCTAAGAAATTTTTTCATCCTCTTTTCATAGTTTGGGGAGTCATTCCTCAGTATAGGTATCATGCACTGAGACTGGCTCAAGTCTTTTGCCGGGTAGTTATTTTTATCCCCACCCCCATGCAGTATCTAACCCCTGGTGCCTCTGACTGCTACCAAACCTGGAACCAAACAAGTCTATGCTGTCAACCTTGCTTACTACTTTGTGTTCTGTTACATATCAATTTTTATTTTTATACAATTATATTTTTTACTATGTTCTCTTATCTGTTATTACTAAGTATCTGAAACAGAGAAGTCTCTAAAATGTGTACTCCCACTGCCATCTTGACCAGAAGTCCTATCAGTATAGTTTTTATGTAAGAATTTGGAAGTTAGGATATGAATCTTTGTCAAACCCTTCATCTTTGATATATATATAAGATTCATTCTGCTGCCTTATTTAATGCCATAGATGTGGTGCACCAGAACAAGAAAATGAACACCAATTCATATTCTACAGGCATAATTTCTAGACTCAAAGTGAATGGGTTCAAATCATGTCAATTGGTATTCACTCCCTGTGTGACTCAACTTTTCGAAGACTTTTGTTTCTTCATCTGTATTTATGAGTTTGTATCTACCTCATAGACATGTAAAGGATTAAATATGTTAGTATATAAAACACTAGTATAATATATGACTTGTAGTAAGCCCTCAATGAATGCTAGTTATTATTTTTACAGTGAAGTTCATGATATGCACATTAAATTGTATAAATTCACCTAGAGCCATTCTCTTTTGTGAAATATATGTAAATAACACATGTATAAAATTATATTTAGGTATATACCCTAGTAAATGCGATATATTGATTTGTACTTTGAAATTAAGTATTACCAAGATTGTTAACCCCCCGATATTATGTTTATACCTTATGGGTGATTTAAATTATCTTCAAAGGTAATTTTGACTACTGGATATTTTTTCCTTACAGACTGACTTTAAGACTTAATCATCTCATCAGATATACCTGTCATTAGTTATATCTAAACTAATCAGGTGTGTATTTATGACAGGCATTGATAATTATATATAACTGTGCGATAATAGAAAATCATTTGAGCTCAGAATCAGAAGATCTGGGTACACATCTGGAATCTGCCAGTCCCTGGAGGTGGGATTTTTTTTTTTTAATTTATTTATTTATTTTTGGCTGTGTTGGGTCTTCGTTTCTGTGTGAGGGCTTTCTCTAGTTGTGGCAAGTGGGGGCCACTCTTTATCACGGTGTGCAGGCCTCTCACTGTCACGACCTCTCTTGTTGCGGAGCACAGGCTCCAGACGCGCAGGCTCAGTAGTTGTGGCTCACGGGCCCAGTTGCTCCGCGGCATTTGGGATCTTCCCAGACCAGGGCTCGAACCCGTGTCCCCTGCATTGGCAGGCAGATTCTCAACCACTGCGCCGCCAGGGAAGCCCCCTGGAGGTGGGATTTTATCCAACAACATCACCTCTCTGAACCTCAGTTTCTTAATTTCTTAAACAGAGATAATAATACCCACATACCAGCGTGTTTGTAAAGGTTAAATAAGTTATGAGAATGCAGTCTGTAAACTGTAAATCACTGTAGAAATATAAGCTGTGATTGCTTGCCTTCCTTACAGTGGCTTTATGGAGCTCATATGGAAAGCAGGTTACCCTGAGCCTGTAAAGTTTGTTTCATTTGCAGTCCATCCTGTACTTTTGTAATAAGGATAAACTCTCAGAGAGGAGTCTATGAAGAATGATTGTTAGGGGATGGCAGTGATATACATTATCTAGTGTTTATATTTGACAGTTTAACTGCTGAGACCAAAGTTTTAGAATCCTTTGCTCTTTCAAACACAGCATACAATATTTAGTTCTTAGCAATTTGGAAAAGCAATAAAGGAATCCTAATTTTAGTTCTGGAGTCAGCTGAGCAGGCATTTCCTTCCCTATTCAGCTAAAATACTACATACCTTTAGTGGACTATGCCGAACTCTAAGAAGTGAGCTGTTTATCCTTAGCTGATGCCTCTTTTTTTTTTTTTTTTTTTTTTTTTTTTGGCTGCATTGGGTCTTCATTGTTGTGTGTGGGCTTCCTCTAGTTGAGGTGAGCAGGGGCTACTCTTCGTTGCGGTGTGTGGGCTTCTCATTGCGGTGGCTTCTCTTGTTGCAGAACACGGGCTCTAGGCGCACGGGCTTCAGTAGTTGTGGCACGCGGGCTCAGTAGTTGTGACTCATGGGCTCTAGAGTGCAGGCTCAGTAGCTGTGGCGCACGGGCTTAGTTGCTCTGCAGCACATGGGATCTTCCCAGACCAGGGCTCGAACCCGTGTCCCCTGCATTGGCAGGCAGATTCTTAACCACTGCACCACCAGGGATGTCCCAATGGCTCTATTTTAAGTCACAAGAAATGTGTTCCCCACCTAAGTCTCCAATACAGCTTTTCCCTTCCTTCTCCGGACTCAAATGTAGCAGAAACTACTCTAAGTGGAACATGCTTTGTCGTTACCAGAGCAGGATAAACGTTAAACTAAAATTTCAGTTCCTGGAAGCCCAGTAAAAGGTTAGCACGTAAACTTGTAGTTCCACTCAGCTCCTTTGAACCCCTTTCTTAACTTTCCACGTATGGTTCAAAAAACAAAGCAGTATGAAAAAGTATTCACTGAGAATCTTACTTTCAATCCTGTTTCCCATCTGCTCCCACCATCACCCCCTTCTGGTCAAAGCTATTACTGGTTTCTTATGTATCCTTCTGGTATCTGTTTATATGCACAAACACAACAACATAGACAGAAAGATTCTTACCTTTCTTACACAAATGGTAGCGTACTACATATACTGTTTTGTGCTTTGCTTTTTTTACTGAACAGTTTATCTTGGAGTTTTGTTTTCGTTTTTGTTTTCATATCACTACATAGAGAGCTTCTTCATTCTTGTTTAGAATACCATTCATGGTATTCCATTGGAAGTACTTGCCACAGTTCATTTAGTTAGCCCTTCATAGAGGAAGATTTGAGTTGTATTCAGTCTTTTACTGATATAACCACTGCTACAGTTTAAAAAATGTGAATATTGTTATTTGTACATGTGTAGGGTATCTATAGGATAAATTTCCAAAGTAGGATTTACGGGGTGAAAGAATAAGTGCATTCTTTTAAAAATAAGGTTATTGTTTCAACCACCGCAAAACAACAAGAGAGTAGAGGCATCGGGGATGAAGCCTGTTGGAGTTGTGCAGACAGCCTGGATTTGGTCCGGGCTTCTTTACTCCCTGGCCATGCGGGTTTGGGCAAGTCATTTCCCCTCTCACGGAGCCTTGGTGTACTCCTCTGCAAAAATTGGAGACCAGGCTCTGTCTTAATTGGGTGATTATGAAATTAGATGAGATAATGGATGGGAATTGTCAGCATTGCCCACCTTTAAGGTACTATGATTATCAACCTGAAAATGTCTACAACCCTGATGCCCACGTGCTAGGCTCACTTGCTTTGTTTTCTTATTATCATACAGTGAAACTGACTTTTTTCTTTTTGATGTCCCGTACTATAAATTTTAACACATATGTAGATTTGTGTCACAACCACCATAATCAGGGTATAAAATAGTAAATATATTTTTATTTTAATAAATAAAATAAAATGGCTAGTTGCTCTCCATTTTGAAGCTTTTACACCTTCACTGGACTCCCCCCAACAATATATGATTGAGTTTTTCTCATAGCTTTGACAAAAGATAGAGTTGATTGTTTGCTGTAATTGTTTGTTGTTATAGCATTCTCCGGGCAGAGACATAAGCAGTGGACTGAGGCTGCAGCAGCTGTCTGGTCCTTCTTCTCTTGATTAAAGTTGCTTAATCCTAAAATCTGAAGCTTAAAAAGAAAAATAAATACTAAATGGAGGCCTCACATTTTAATTACATTTGAGAGTAGCTACTTTTCCCATCTGCTCTTGAAACAAATAGACAGCTCAGTTTTCAGCACTCTGTCTTTCTGAATAACTAAGAGAAACCTAAAGGAAAGCAGAAAAAGTAGTCTGGATTGCAGTTGTGTATCTTTGAGATGATAACGGTTCTTCACTAAATATTGCCAAGTTCAGATGCACATATATCTTCTCTTTTCTCTTCTGCCTCCTTCCCAGTGTCAAGACATTTAGAAATGGATAAAACGATATTACAATTTTATATTTTCATTTGTAAATTTACTTTAAAAAAAGAATGGTATTAATAAGATTGACATGAGAAAATAGGACCAAAGTGTTTGAAACATTTTCTTTCTGCACTAAAAATGTAAATCAGCCATAGATAACCAAAATAGCATTCCTTTATACTTGGTTTGCAAACGACTGTCCTACAGGCCAGATTCAGCCAGCAGGCTTGTATCATCTGTATCACATAATCTTTCAAAACGGGGAGATTTTGCATTAAAATCCAAATCTCTGGTTTCTCTTGAATAATCAGACTATCTGGCCACAGTTACCCATATTATTGCACTGCCACTGTTGATTGGGGCGTGCACTCTAATTCACTACATTTCTGTATATGACTACTTCCCTTATTTTTTTCCTACATCCTCTTCAGAATACTATATAATTTAGTTAAAGTTTTAACGAGTTTTAATATCACCAAACACTTGTTGTTATTACCAGTATTTTTAGGTTTCCATAGAGTATTTAACAATACTATTTCAGCAAAAAAAATATAGTTATCATGATTAAACTATTTGTTCTTACAAACATGAAATCTGACATTTGATTTAACATAGAAATTTCTTTTCTTCCTAATAAATGAACGTATCTTCTTAGCATCTTGGAAAACTTTCATTGATTTTTATCACTTTCCAAATGATTCTTGCCTTTTTTTCACCTGATAGATTATTCCATATCCATGTCATTTGACTTCTAAAGATACATATTGTATCTTTAAAATACTTTAGTTGCTGAGAAATGATACAGCAAAGTTATGATCAGAATTACAATCATATTTCTTCTGCATTTCGATCCCTGAGCTAATGAGCTGACTTACCATATAAGTTCTCATTGATTTTAATCATCCAGACTTTGCGCACCTCTTTTCTATTTAGGTGAGCTTTAATCACTTGTTCACCTAACACCCTACACTCTTTTTTTATTTTTTATTTTTTTTACATCTTTATTGGAGTGTAATTGCTTTACAAAGGTGTTACTTTCTGCTTTATAACAAAGTGTATCAGTAATACATATACATATATCCCCATATCACTTCCCTCTTGCGTCTCCCTCCCTCCTACCCACCCTTTCCCACCCCTTTAGGTGATCACAAAGCACCGAGCTGATCTCCCTGTTCTATGCGGCTGCTTCCCACTAGCTATCGGTTTTACATTTGGTACTGTACATATGTCGATGCCACTCTCTCACTTTGTCCCAGCTTACTCTTCCCCCTCCCTGTGTCCTCAAGTCCATTCTCTAGTAGGTCTGCGTTTTTGTTCCCATCTGGCCCCTAGGTTCTTAATGACCTTTTTTTTTCAATTAGATTCCATATATATGTGTTAGCATATGATATTTGTTTTTCTTTTTCTGACTTACTTCACTCTGTATGACAGACTCTAGGTCCATCCACCTCACTACAAATAGTTCAATTTTGTTTCTTTTTATGGCTGAGTAATATTCCATTGTATATATGTGCCACATCTTCTTTATCCATTCATCTGTC
>NC_041215.1:55425628-55428600 GCF_002837175.3 Physeter macrocephalus
ATTTTCACAGTGTTGATTCTTCCAATCCAAGAACATGGTATATCTCTCCATCTATTTGTATCATTTTTAATTTATTTCATCAGTGTCTTATAATTTACTACATACAGGTCTTTAGGTCTTTTGTCTCCTTAGGTAGGTTTATTCCTAGGTATTTTACTCTTTTTGTTGCAGTGGTAAATGGGAGTGTTTTCTTAATTACACTTTCAGATATTTCATCATTAGTGTATAGGAATGCAAGGGATTTCTGTGCATTAATTTTGGATCCTGCTACTTTAACTTATTCATTGTTTAGCTCTAGTAGTTTTTTGGTAGCATCTTTAGGATTCTCTATATATAGTATGTCATCTACAAACAGTGACAGCCTTACTTCTTCTTTTCCGATTTGGATTCCTTTGATATCTTTTTCTTCTCTGATTGCTGTGGCTAAAACTTCCAAAACTATGTTGAATAATAGTGGTGAGAGTGGGCAACCTTGTCTTTTTCCTGCTCTTACTGGAAAAGGTTTCAGTTTTTCACCATTGAGGATGATGTTGGCTGTGGGTTTGTCATATATGGCGTTTATCATGTTGAGGTAAGTTCCCTCTACACCTACTTTCTGGAGGGTTTTTGTAATAAATGGGTGTTGAGTTTTGTCGAAAGCTTTCTCTGCCTGTATTGAGATGGTCATATGTTTTTTCTCCTTCAATTTGTTAGTGTGGTGTATCACATTGATTGATTTGCATATATTGAAGAATCCTTGCATTCCTGGGATAAACCCCACTTGATCATGGTGTATGATCCTTTTAATGTGCTGTTGGATTCCGTTTGCTAGTATTTTGTTGAGGATTTTTTCATCTATGTTCATCAGTGATATTGGCCTGTAGTTTTCTTTCTTTGTGACATCTTTGTCTGGTTTTAGTATCAAGGTGATGGTGGCCTCGTAGAATGAGTTAGGGAGTGTTCCTCCTCTGCTATATTTTGGAAGAGTTTGAGAAGGATAGGTGTTAGCTCTTCTCTAAATGTTTGATAGAATTTGCCTGTGAAGCCATCTGGTCCTGGGCTTTTGTTTATTGGTAGATTTTAAATCTCAGTTTCAATTTCAGTGCATGTGATTGGTCTGTTCATATTTTCTATTTCTTCCTGGTTCAGTCTCAGAATGTTGTGCATGTCTAACAATTTGTCCATTCCTTCCAGGTTGTCCATTTTATTGGCGTATAGTTGCTTATAGTAGTCTCTTTTGATGCTTTGTATTTCTGCGGTGTCAGTTGTAACTTCTCCTTTTTCATTTCTATTTTTATTGATTTAAGTCCTCTCCCTTTTTTTGCTGATGAGTCTGGTGTAAGGTTTGTCGATTTTGTTTATCTTCTCAAACAACCAGCTTTTCGTTTTATTGATCTTTGCTATTCTTTTCTTAATTTCTTTTTCATTTATTTCCGATCTGATCTTTATGATTTCTTTCCTTCTGCTAACTTCGGGTTTTGTTTGTTCTTCTTTCTCTAAGGTTAGGTTGTTTATTTGAGATGTTTCTTGTTTCTTAAGGTAGGATTGTATTGCTATAAACTTCCCTCTTAGAACTGCTTTTGCTGCATCCCATTGGTTTTGGGTTGTCGTGTTTTCATTGTCATTTGTTTCTAGGTATATTTTGATTTCCTCTTTGATTTCTTCAGTGACCCCTTGGTTATGACGTAGTGTATTGTTTAACCTTCATGTGTTTGTATTATTTTTACAGATTTTTTTCCTGTAGTTGATATCTATTCTCATAGTGTTGTGGTCAGAAAATATACTTAATACGATTTCAATTTTCTTAAATTTACCGAGGCTTGATTTGTGACCCAAGATATGATGTATCCTGGAGAATGTTCCATGAGCACTTGAGAAGAAAGTGTATTCTGTTGTTTTTGAATGGAATGTCCTATAAATATCAATTAATTCCATCTTGTTTGATGTCTCATTTAAAGCTTGTGTTTCCTTATTTATTTTCATTTTGGATGATCTGTCCATTGGTGAAAGTGGGGTGTTAAAGTCCCCTACTATGATTATGTTATGGTCGATTTCCTCTTTTATTGCTGTTAGCATTTGCCTTACATATTGAGGCGCTCCTATGTTGGGTGCATAAATATTTACAATTGTTATATCTTCTTCTTGGATTGATCACTGATCATTATGTTGTGTCCTCCTTTGTCTCTTGTAATAGTCTTTGTTTTAAAGTCTTTTTTGTCTGATATGAGAATTCCTACTCCAGCTTTCTTTTGATTTCCATTTGCATGGAATATCTTTTTCCATCCCTTCAGTTTCCGTCTATATGTGTCCGTAGGTCTGAAGTGGTCTTTTGTAGACAGCATATATATGGATCTTGTTTTTGTATCCATTCAGCCCCCCTGTGTCTTTTGGTTGGAGCATTTAATCCATTTACATTTAAGGTAATTATCGGTATGTATGTTCCTATTACCATTTTCTTAATGGTTTTGGGTTTGTTGTTGTAGGTCTTTTCCTTCTCTTGTGTTTCCTGCCTAGAGAAGTTCCTTTAGCATTTGTTGTAAAGCTGGTTTGGTGGTGCTGAATTCTCTTAGCTTTTGCTTGTCTGTAAAGCTTTTGATCTCTCCATCGAATCTGAATGAGACCCTTTCTGGCTAGAGTAACCTTGGTTGTAGGTTCTTCCCTTTCATCACTTTAAGTATAGTAATCTTGGTTGTAGTTTCTTCCCTTTCATCACTTTAAGTATATCATGCCATTCCCTTCTGGCTTGCAGAGTTTCTGCTGAAAGATCAGCTGTTAACTTTATGGGGATTCCCTTGTATGTTATTCGTTTTTTTTCCCCTTGCTGCTTTTAATATCTTTTCTTTGTATTTAATTTTTGATAGTTTGATTAATATGTGTCATGGCGTGTTTCTCCTTGGATTTATCCTGTATGGGACTCTCTGTGCTTCCTGGACTTGATTAAATATTTCCTTTCCCATATTAGGGAAGTTTTCAACTATAATCTCTTCAAATAT
>NC_041215.1:55428632-55436066 GCF_002837175.3 Physeter macrocephalus
CGTTCTTCTGCCTCAGTTATTCTGCTATTGATTCCTTCTAGAGTATTTTTAATTTCATTTATTGTGTTGTTCATCAGTTTGTTTGCTCTTTAATTCTTCTAGGTCCTTGTTAAACATTTCTTGCATTTTTTCCATTCTAGTTCCAAGATTTGGGATCATCTTTACTATCATTATTCTGAATTCTTTTTCAGGTAGACTGCCAATTTCCTCTTCATTTTTAGATCTGGTTTTTACCTTGCTCCTTCATCTGCTGTGTGTTTCTCTGTCTTCTCATTTTGCTTAACTTACTGTTTTGGGGGTCTCCTTTTCGCAGGCTGCATGTTTGTGGTTCCCGTTGTTTTTGGTGTCTGCCCCCTGTGGCTAAGGTTGGTTCAGTGGGTTGTGTAGTCTTCCTGGTGGAGGGGACTAGTGCCTGTGTTCTGGTGGATGAGGCTGGATCTTGTCTTTCTGGTGGGCAGGTCTACGTCTAGTGGTGTGTTTTGGGATTTCTGTTACCTTATTATGATTTTAGGCAGCCTCTCTGCTAATGGGTGGGGCTGTGTTCCTGTCTTGCTAGTTGTTTGGCACAGGGTGCCCAGCACCGTAGCTTGCTGGTCATTGAGTGGAGATGGGTTTTGGCATTGAGATGGAGATCTCTGGGAGGTTTTTGCCATTTGTTATTACGTGGAGTTGGGAGGTCTGGTGGACCAGTGTCCTGAACTTGGCTCTCCCACCTCAGAGGCACAGCCCTTACACCTGGCTGGAGCACCAAAAGCCTGTCATCCCCACAGCTCAGAATACAAGGGAGAAAAAAAGAAAGAAAGAAAGAAGATAAAATAAAATAAAATGAAATAAGATAAAATAGTTATTAAAATAAAAATAAAAAATAATTGTTAAAAAAAATTTAAAAGTAATAAAAAGAAAAAAGAAAGAAAGAAAGATCAACCAAACCAAAAAACAAATCCACCAATGATAACAAGCACTAAAAACTATACTAACAACAACAAAAAAAAGACAGACAGACTGTAGGACAAATGGTAAAAGCAAAGCTATACAGACAAAATCACACACAGAAACATATACATACACACTCACAAAAAGAGAAAAAGGGAAAAATATATATATATCGTTGTTCCCAAAGTCCACCTCCTCAATTTGGGATGATTTGTTGTCTATTCAGGTATTCCACAGATGCAGGGTACATCAAGTTGATTGTGGAGATTTAATCCACTGTTCCTGAAGCTGCTGGGAGATATTTCCCTTTCTCTTCTTTGTTCGCACAGCTCCTGGGGTTCAGCTTTGGATTTGGCCCCGCCTCTGCGTGTAGGTTGCCTGAGGGTGTCTGTTCACCTCTCAGACAGGGCGAGATTAAAGGAGCAGCTGATTCGGGGGCTCTGGCTCACTAAGGCCGGGGGGAGGGAGGGGTACGGATGCGGGGCGAGCCTGCAGCGGCAGAGGCCAGCATGACGTTGCACCAGCATGAGGCACACCGTGCGTTCTCCCGGGGAAGTTGTCCCTGGATCACGGGACCCTGGCAGTGGCGGGCTGCACAGGCTCCTGGGAGGGGAGGTGTGAATAGTGACCTTTGCTTGCACACATACTTCTTGGTGGCAGCAGCAGCAGCCTTAGCTTCTCATACCCGTTTCTAGGGTCCGTGCTGATACCCGTGGCTCACACCCGTCTCTGGAGCTCCTTTAAGCAGCACTCTTAATCCCCTCTCCTCAGGCACCAGGAAACAAAGAGGCAATAAAAAAATCTCTTGCCTCTTCAGCAGCTCCAGACTTTTTCCCAGACTCCCTCCCGCCTAGCTGTGGTCCACTAGCCCCCTTCAGGCTGTGTTCACACAGCCAACCCCAGTCCTCTCCCTGGGGTGTGACCTTCAAAGCCTGAGCCTCAGCACCCAGGCCCCACCCGCCCCAGCGGGTGAGCAGACAAGCCTCTTGGGCTGGTGAGTGCTGGTCGGCACCGATCCTCTGTGTGGGAGTCTCTCCACTTTCCCCTCCACACCCCTTTTGCTGCGCTCTCCTCCATCCTCCAAAGCTTCCCCCCTCCGCCACCCGCAGTCTCTGCCAGCAAAGGGGCTTCCTAGTGTGTGGGAACCTTTCTTCCTTCACAGCTCCCTCCCACTGGTGCAGGTCCCTTCCCTATTCTTTTGTTTCTCTTTTTTCTTTTTTCTTTTGCCCTACCCAGGTACGTGGGGAGTTTCTTGCCTTTTGGGGGGTCTGAGGTCTTCTGCCAGCATTCAGTAGGTGTTCTGTAGGAGTTGTTCCACATGTAGATGTATTTCTGATGTATTTGTGGGGAAGAAGGTGATCTCCATACCTTACTCTTCTGCCATCTTGAAGCTCCTCCTCCCTACACTCTTAAAATGGCTCATGGTATAAGCAGAGATTGAAGATGATGGACATTGCTTTCTTTGCACTGTACCAGAACTGTGGAATGCTTTGTTTATGAGCACACTTAATTAAGGTTCACATCTCTGTTAAAAAGAAATTCACTTAAATCTGGTTTTATTCATTTTTTAAAATCAAAATTCTTTTCATGACTTGTCCTGTATTATTATTGTTATCTAAGAATAATTGGTACCAGGATGAGAAATTTAAATGAAATAGGAACTAAAGATTTATGCTAAATAGTAAATTTTTTTTTTTTTTTTGAGGTAGGCTGTGTTGTCCTATTTTACAAATGGGGAACTGAGGGCACAAGAGAGGAAGTGGCCCACCCATTTACACAGCAAGGAAAAGGAGCCAGGATTCAAGCCCAAGTCTGTCAGGCTCCAAAGCCCACATGTTTTCTCTAAGGAAGAAATAGGAAGTAGTCCTTTCTGATAAAGGCCCTCAAGTTAAAAGTTCAGGGGCTCTCAGCCCAGCCTGGGGTGGGCGGGGGCAGGGTAAGAGCTGGAGAAACCCCAAGGCCATGTCCACTCCTGGCCCTCAGCAGCTGGACCGGCAGAAGCAGGGCACAGAGAGTGATCCCCAGATCTCCAAACAGCAGAGGCAACCAAGGCTACAGCTGATGGCTCTGGCTGCCCAACAGCTGGGAGCGGGGCGCAGTCCGGTTGGGTCCTGAGGCCTTGTGGCCCCAAGTGGGCAGAGCCAGGCCATTGAGCCAGGCGGATTCGAGCAGGCTGCGGAAGCGTGCCCTCATCGCGGGGCCGGGCGAGCCAGTACCAGCAGCAGGGGTGGGTGAGACACCTCGGGACCCTCCTCCAGCAGTTGCCTCTGCTTTCTCCAGGCCAGGGGTTGGTGGCTTCCTCCCCGGCTTTTTGGCTTTGGGGGCAGACAACTTCCAAGCCAGGTCTAGGCTCTCTGGCTCCTAGGGCATAGGAGTGTAGAGGGAAGGTTTAGTAAGACTTGATTATGAAAATCGTTAAACCAAAGGCTATTTAAAGACAGGTTATAATTTTAACTGTGGGAATAACAAAAATCAACAAAGTGAATAACATTTTTTTCTTTTTTCTGATGTCTAACACAGTTGATAACACAATATGACATTCTGTCCTTAATGTTTAACTTCCTAGCATGCTTTTTAAAAGATTCCTTTCTTACAAAAATATTCAGAGCGTTTTTTCCATTTTCCCAATGCCCTCTCCAATCCTTTGATATTCAAATTATTCTCCTTTGTAGCACCCATTGAATCATCATCCATTTTCTCTATTTCATTTTAACTGGTATAACTGGCTTTATATATGATTTGAATAGTATTCAAATATCACTTTCATTAACCTCATGAAATTCTGCATTTTTCCCAGTATTGACTTTGAGTCAATTTGCATTACATTATTTATAGCCATAAATAGCATCCCAAAGAACATATACATTTACATCATCCAGTGATTAAGGAAAGATTGACCAGCAGAACTTTCGTCATGATGGGTAAGGACAGGCTCTTTAGTGTTGAGCTGGGAAGAATATTTGACTAGGGAACAGTTAGTGAGTGATGCATGCATTAGTCAGTATTTTATGGTGTGAGAACTTTTGCTTGGGTGATGAATATTCAGATAATGGGAACTCTGTTGGGTCTTTAGTCTTCTGGATATGGAACTGTGCCTTTCTGGGTGGCAGATTCTGAAGTTTTTTTGAGTTTAATGTAAAAGCTTTCTATCTGACATAAACTCATCAACTATGTATTTCTTTAAGTACCATAAAAATGTGTGTGTGTGTAACCTTTAGACTTTGAAAAAAGTGAATTGATTTCTTCAAAGTAATAAGATGGAAATTCATTCATAGCATTGGTTAAACTAGGCTGCCAGTGTTGATACTGATATTCATTTAGCATGAATAATATTCTACCAGCCAAGAAAGATATTTTTCTATGTAATAGATATTAGACAAAAGAGCGTAGCACCAGGTGACTCACTACTGCATTACAGTAGATGCTCCAAGGACAAATCCATACCAAGGAAAAGAAAGCCCTGATGACAGAACTAGATGAACCACACGTGCAGTTAACCACTCACTGCAAGGATGAATTTAGTTAATCTGTCACAACCTAATTTGTTAGAAGTGAGTCTTAAAGTAGAAATTTAAAAAATGAAAGAACAGTAATCTAGAAATGGGGGATATAATGGCCAAATGTTATAAAACACTAATTAAACAGAACTTTAAAAATTCTGATATTTATTGTTCAAAGACTTTTGAATAATGTTAAGACGAAGACTTTTCTAGGTTTCCTATATATGTAGTAAGTTCTTTGATTAGCAAATAAATCTCATTCTCACTCTTACTGAACTACTTTTGTGCTTATACCTTTCCAACCAAACTCTAAGCTTCTTATAATCCATCATACTCTCCAATTTCTATTATTACACCTTGTTAATGGTAGACACGGCCAAAATATTTATTTGATTTGGCTGATACAAACCCATTCTTTTCCAGAATAAGAGAAATTAAATTGATTCCTATTTAATGTATGGGTACAATACTTTCGTGAAACTATAAAAAGCCTTTATAGCAAATTTTAACCAATACCCCATTACTAAACTTATAATGAATTCTTCTAATATGCATTGTGAGTAGAATTGCAGATTCATGCTCTAAAGACTTTCTAAGAGGATAGCATTTATGAGGGTGAGATGACGTGTTCGTGAAGGTGTTCAGAAACAAGTATTTTCTGACACTGCTGGTGGATGTAAATTGGTACAACTCTTGGAAAGCAATTAAGATATATATGTATACCAGAAGCCTAAAGATATTATTATCCTTTTACCCAATTTCTAAAAGTCTATTCTAAAGAAGTATAGAAAAAGCATTATTCTAAGGAAACTGCAATATTATTTATAATAATCAACTTTGGAAAAAACCTAAATAATTGTAAGAGTGAATGGTAATAGGCACATTACAGTGCAATAATATGATGTTATTATAAATAATGTTTGCAGGGAATTTGAAACATTGACTGTTTTGTTAAAAAAAACGTATAAAATTTAGATATACTATTATCACTGCTTTACAGAAGAAATGCATAGGGGAAAATGTCTGGAAGAAGCTATGCAAAAAAAAAACTAGCAGTTTAACAGTGATTTGTCTTTGAGTGGTAGAACTGTTTCTTTCTTACACGTATTTGTGTTCTCTAATAATCCTATAAAAATCATGTATTATTTTTAGAATGCAAAAACAAGCTGCTTTTTTTTTTTTAATCTAAGAAGCAAAACTTAAATCATATCTCTTTGGGGAAAGACATACTTTTAAACATTGAGAACCCTGCCTTTTAATAGTTTTTAGGAACTTCAAAATAAAAAAGGAAAACTAGAACTACTTTAAAACACTGAGGACCTGATCAAATTCACAGTCATTCTGCCATGACTCTTCCTCCTTCCAAATGAAAGAGGCCTCAATGCAAATCATCAGACTCCTTTTCTCATCTGGCCTTCTCTCTCATATATATATTTACATTTATATTTATATATGTATACATTCATTTATATATATCTTATATGTATATATATAAATTTTTATTGGATATAGTTGATTTACAATGTTGTGTTAGTTTCTGCTGTACAGCAAAGTGAATCATTTATACATATAGATCATTACAGAGTATTGAGTAGAGTTCCCTGTGCTATAGAGTGGGTACTTACAGGCCTTCTTTTGACTTATCAGAGACTAAGCCAAATGCCTGCCCATTTCATTGTGGCAACTTCCAGACTCCTGCCCTTACTACCCATTATTTACTCTTCATTTCCTTCTTATGAAACCAGATAAAATTGCCCCTTGTAGCTTTCATCTACTTATGTGTGCTGAGTCCAAACTCATGTTTTGAGAAACAAACTAGTGAACTACCGAAAGAAAGCTTTACCTCTATTTGAGATGGACTACTCTTAATCTTTCTCGTGTATTGTTTAATGTCGCTGACATGGGTGATTCAAATCGCAGACACAAAACTTCATTTTCTGAAACTCAACTCATATCAGAGTTCTAGCACAGGTATTGTTGTTTATAATTTGCACATACTAGTATAGTTGGGCCATTAACTTTTTTAAATACATGTAACAGCTTTATTGACCTGTAATTCATATATCATACAATCCACCCAATTAAATTATGTAATTCAGTGTTTTAGTATGTTATAGCCTTATTGACATATAATTCATATCTAATACAATCAACCCAATTAAATTATATAATTCAGTGTTTTTTAGTATATTCACACAGTTGTGCAACCTTCACTACAATGAATTTTAGAACATTTTCCTCACTCCAAGAAGAAATCTGTACCCATTAGCAATAACTCCTCATTCCCCCCAAGTTGTGTTCCCCCCTTTGGCCCACCCTAGGCAACCAGTAATCTGCTTTTTGTCTCCATAGATTTTCCTATTCTGGAATTTCTTAAAAATGGAATCATATAATATGTGGTCTTTTGTGACTGGTTGCTTTCACTAGGCACAATATTTTTAATGTTCATTTTGTAGCATATATCATTAATTTGTTCTTTTTAATTACCGAGTAATATTCCATTTATGGATATACCCATTTTTATTTATCCAGTCATCAGTTGATGAACCTTTAGGTGGTTTCTACTTTTTAGCTATTATGAAATGCTGCTTTGAGCCTTTATGTACAAGTGTTTGTGTGACCATACGTTCTTATTGCTCTTTGGTATATAACTAGGTGTGGAATTACTGAGTCATATGGTATCTCTGTTTTTTACATTTGAGGAACTATGAGGCTGTTTTCCAAAGTGGCTGCACCATTTTGTAGCCTACCAAGGGTGTATGAGGCTTTCACTTTCTTCATATCTTTGTCAGTGCTTGCTAGTATCTTTTTTATTTTGTTATTACCATCCTAATGGATGTAAAATGGTACCTGATTGTGGTGTTGTGTATTTCCCTAATGTCAAATGATGTTGAGAATCTTTTCTTGTGCTTATTGACTATTTGTATATCTTCTTTTTTTTTTAGCATCTTTATTGGAGTATAACTGTTTTACAATGGTGTGTTAGTTTCTGCTTTACAAC
>NC_041215.1:55436185-55459582 GCF_002837175.3 Physeter macrocephalus
TTATTGACATATAATTCATATCTAATACAATCAACCCAATTAAATTATATAATTCATTGTTTTTTAGTATATTCACACAGTTGTGCAACCTTCACTACAATGAATTTTAGAACATTTTCCTCACTCCAAGAAGAAATCTGTACCCATTAGCAATAACTCCTCATTCCCCCCAAGTTGTGTTCCCCCCTTTGGCCCACCCTAGGCAACCAGTAATCTGCTTTTTGTCTCCATAGATTTTCCTATTCTGGAATTTCTTAAAAATGGAATCATATAATATGTGGTCTTTTGTGACTGGTTGCTTTCACTAGGCACAATATTTTTAATGTTCATTTTGTAGCATATATCATTAATTTGTTCTTTTTAATTACCGAGTAATATTCCATTTATGGATATACCCATTTTTATTTATCCAGTCATCAGTTGATGAACATTTAGGTGGTTTCTACTTTTTAGCTATTATGAATAATGCTGCTTTGAGCCTTTATGTACAAGTGTTTGTGTGACCATATGTTCTTATTGCTCTTTGGTATATAACTAGGTGTGGAATTACTGAGTCATATGGTATCTCTGTTTTTTACATTTGAGGAACTATGAGGCTGTTTTCCAAAGTGGCTGCACCATTTTGTAGCCTACCAAGGGTGTATGAGGCTTTCACTTTCTTCATATCTTTGTCAGTGCTTGCTAGTATCTTTTTTATTTTGTTATTACCATCCTAATGGATGTAAAGTGGTACCTGATTGTGGTGTTGTGTATTTCCCTAATGTCAAATGATGTTGAGAATCTTTTCTTGTGCTTATTGACTATTTGTATATCTTCTTAAAGAAATGTCTATTCAGATGCTTTACCTGCTTTCAAGTTGTCTTTATTATTGTTTTAAGAGTTCTTTATATATTCTAAATATAAATTCATTCTTGTGAAGCACAGAAGTTTTAATTTTGATCATGTACAACTTATTCTTTCTTTATCACTTGTGATTTTGGTATCATATCTAAGAAGACTGCCTAACCAAAGATCACAAAAATTTATTCCTATATTTTCTTCTAAGAGTATGGTATAAGAAACATACCCAGCTTCATTTATTTTTTTACTGTGAGTATCCAGTTGTCATAGCACCATTTCTTTTTCTAAATACTATAGTTTTGTGATGTTTGAAATAAGAAAGTATGAGTCCTCCAACTTTGTTCTTGTTTTTCTTTACTCTAGCTATTCTGGTTCCCTTGAATTTCCATATGAATTTTAAGTTCAGCTTGTGGATTTCTGTAAAGAAGCCAGCTGTAATTTTGATAGAGATTAATCTAGAGATCAATTTGGGGAATATTGGCATCCTAAAAATATTAAGGCTCATGTTCATCCATGAACATGAGATGTCTTTCCATTTATTTGTCTTCTTTAATTTTTTCAACAATGTTTTATACTTTTGAGAATGTAGGTTTACACTTCTTTTAATAAATGTATTTCTAAATATTTTATTCTTTGGATATGTAAATGGAATTTTTTCTTCCTTTCATTTCATATTGTTCATGGCTAGTATAGGGAAGTATGGCTGATTTTTGTATATTGATCTTGCATCCTGTAACCTTGCTGAACTTGTTTATTAATTTCTATAGTTTCTTAGGGAATTTATTTTGATTTTCTTTATATAAGGTCATATCATCTGAAACACAAATAGTTTTACTTTTTACCAATCCAGATGCCTTTATTACATTTACTTGCCTAGTTTCCTTGGCTAGAACCTCTAGTACAATGTTGAGTAAAAGTAGTGAGAGTGGACATCCTTTGTCTTCTTCCTGATCTAAGGGGAAAGCTCTCATTCTTACTTCATTAGGTATGATGTAAGCTGTGGGTTTTTCATAGATGCCTTTTATTAGTTAAAGAAGTTCCCTTCTTATTCTAATTTATTGGATACTTGTATTATGAAGAGGTGTTCGATTTTTTCAAATTCTTATTCTGCATCTATTGAGATGATCACGTGATTTTTGTCTTTATTCTGTTGATATGATGTCTTACACTAATTAATTTTTGGATGTTAAACGAACCCTACATTCCTGAGATAAATTCCACATAGTCATGGTGTATGATCCTTTTCATAAGTTGCTGGATTTGGTTTGGTACTATTTAGTTGGGGATGTCTGTGTCTGTATTCATAAGAGATATTATTCTATAGTTTTCTTTACTTGTGATGTCTTTGTCTAATTTTTGTATCAGGGTAATAATGGCTTCAGAGTGAAAGGAGAAGTGTTCTCTTCTCCTGTTTTTTTGGAACAATTTGTGAAGAATTGGTATTGATTGTTCTTTAACTGTTTGAAAGAATTCACCTGCGAATCCATCTGGGCCTAGGCTTTTATATATGGGAAGTTTTTTTTTTTAAGACTTTTTTAGAGCAGTTTTAATTTCACAGAAAAATTGAGGGGAAGATACAGTGATTTCCCATAAAACCCCCTGTCCCTATACGTGTGTGAATCTTTCATTATCAACATCCCCCACCAGAGTGGTACACTTGTTATATTGATGAATCTACATTAACACATTGTGGGAAATTTTTATATTACTGATTCAATCACTTTACCTGTTACAGATCTATTCAGATTTTATATTTCTTCTTGAGTCAGTTGTAGTAGTTTATATCTCTTAGGAATTTGACTATTTCACCTAAGTTATCTCATTTTTTGATTTTGTTCCCTTATATTCTTTTTTTTCTACAAGTCAGTAATATCCTCTCTTTCATTTCTGATATTGGCAATTTGTGCCTTCTCTGTCTTTTTTTTTCTTGATTAATCTAGCTAAAGGTTTGTCAATTTGGTTGATCTTTTCAAAGAACCAAATTTTGGTTTTATTTGTTCTTCTCTACTTTTTCTAGTCTCCATTTTATTTATTTCCACTATAATTTTTATTATTTCCTTCCTTCTACTTTCTTTCAGTTTAATTTCTCTTATTGGTGTCTTAAGGTGGAAAGTTAGGTTACTGATTTGAGACCTTTCTTCTTTTTTAATATAGGTGCTTATAATTTTCCTCTAAGCACTGCTTTAGCTTCATCCAGTATGTTTTGGTACATTATATCTTGTTTTCATTCATCTTAAAATATTTTCTAATATCTCTTTTATTTCTTTCTTGATCCACTAATTATTGCAGAATGTGTTGTTTAATATCTACATATTTTTTAATTTCCCAAATTTCTTTCTGGTACTGATTTTTTATTTCATTCTGTTGTGATTGGAGAACATACTTTGTATGATTCAATCCTTTTAAATTTATTGAGCCTTTTTTTTTTATTCACAAGATATGGTCTAGCCAGGAGAATGTTCTGTGTCCACTTAGAAGGATGTATATTCTGATATTCTTGGGTAGAATATTTTATGAATGTCTATTGACTAACTGGTTGGTTTATAGTGTTATTCAAGTCTTTTGTTTCCTTGCTGACCTTCTGCCTAGTTGTTCCTTCCATTAATGAAAGTGGGATATTGAAGACTTCAACTATTATTGTTGAATTGTATATTTCTCCCTTCAGTTCTGTCTGTTTTGCTTCATGTAATTTGAGGCTCTGTTGTTAGATACATATGTATTTATAATTATTATATCTTCCAATGGTTCTACTTTTCATCATTATAAAATGTCCTTTATCTTTCATAACAATTTTGTTTTAAAACCTATTTTATCCAGCTTCCTTTGGTTGCCATTTGCATGAGCTGTGTTTTTCCATTTAAAAAATTTCAACCTATTTGTGTCTTTGAATCTAAACTGTCTCACCTATAGCATATAGTTAGATATTGTTTTTTTAATCCAATTTGACAGTCTCTGCTTTTTGATTGTTTAATCCATTTGCATTTAATGTTATTAATACATTTAGATTTATGTCTGAAATTTCATTCTTTGTTTTCAGTATGTCTCATATCTTTTTTTGCTCCTGTATTCCTCCTTTACTGCTTTCTTTTCAGTTAAATGAATATTTTCTCATGTAATATTTTAGTTCCCTTAATGATTTTTCTTTCTTTTTTTTTTTTTTTTTTTTGCGGTACGCGGGCCTCTCACCGTTGTGGCCTCACCCGCTGCGGAGCACAGGCTCCGGACTCACGGGCCCAGCCGCTCCGCGGCTCGTGGGATCCTCCCAGACCGGGGCGCGAACCCGGTTCCCCTGCATCGGCAGGCGGACGCGCAACCACTGCGGCTCAGCGGCCATGGCTCACGGGCCCAGCTGCTCTGCGGCATGTGGGATCCTCCTGGACCGGGGCACAAACCCACATCCCCTGCATCAGCAGGCGGACCCCCAACCACTGCGCCACCAGGGAAGCCCCTCATTATATTTTAAAGATATTTTCTGACTGATTTCTCTTGAACTTACCATGTACACCTTAACTTATCAGATTTTACTAACTTAATTCCAATGAGATAATTTTATTTCTATATAGCCCTATTTCCTCTTCTGCCTTTTTGTGCTGTAAGTGTTATGCATTTACATGTATATGTGTTACAAACATAACAACACTTTGTATAATTTTATGTCTCTTAAGAAGCTAAGAGAAGAAAGGAAAGCAAGTGTGTATTTATAGTTTGTTACATTACCCTTCTTATTTACCATTTCTGGTTCTCTTTGTTCTTGTGGATTTGAGTTGCAATCTGGTGTCATGTCCTTACCGCAATACAGCTTTGCTCCCTTCCTCCTCCTTACTGAGCTGGTGGGCACAGATGAGGGAGTGAGTGGGTCATGATTCAAGTGCCAATGACTTTCACTGTTCTTACCAAGAGTTAGTAAATTGTCTTGCATAATGTTTCTTCATTTACTTTGTACCCTTAGGACAATTTCCAGAAATTTTCAGTGACTTTGTTTTTATAATTTTTACCAGTTATGATTGTTTCACTGGTGAGCTCCTCATCCATTTCACAAGTGGGTCTTGGTCATTAATTTTTGGATGGTATCCTATCAACTTCTCTGTTCTTCACAGAGGACCTTTATTACTGTGTGATTTATAATTTATTAATATATTGGTATAGCTCTAGAAATCAACGTCATCATGCCATAAATCACTTTATACATTACATGTCAATGAATTACAGCATCTCCAAATATCAATAATACATGTGTAGACTTATGGCCAACAGTGTGAATAGATACTCAACCTAACTTAAGATCACCTGTTTATATAGATGACACTTTGCAAGTCATATACAAGGAAAGGAAATAAGCAATTCTGGGTCACAGCCAATCTTAGTTTTTGTCATGTTATTGCCTTCATCCATATGCAATGTAACAAAGCCAAAGGGGAAACTTTCCGCTTTCTCTGAGAGAAGATGATTCCCTAGTTAACCCAGGCTATGCCAGCCAGGATGGGACAGGCCCTCCTTCCTTCTCCAGCAGCCATTCTCTTCCCAGAGCCTCCCTGGCAAAAGGTGATCTATTTCTGTACTCTGTTTAAAGAACTAGTCTGTCTCAAGAACTGTCTCAAGTTCTTTAGAATTTTAAGAGTTCTGAAGTTAAATTTTAAGAGTTTGACTCTAAGGAGTTAAAGAATTTGAAGAGTTCTCACTTCTCCCCACCCAGTCTGCATTGGCTACTAATCCTCCACTCTAATTCACCCAAGAAAACTAGAGTAAAAGATCTTCTGGATCTATTGCTTGATTAAGGCTTCAGGCACCTGCATACAATATGTAAAAAAGGCTTAGTTTTATTCCATTTTATTGGTAATTATTTTTCTGTTTTGTTTAATAATTGATATCTAGTCATTTCCTATTGTTCACTGAAGTGTTAATATTTCACCCACATGCAGGGTTAACAGGTTTCTCGGTTGTGTTATTCCAGTTTTCAAAACTGTCTGGTGGACTGTAGAATAAACTTAAAACTGCTCAGGAAGTCTTTTATAACGTTTCCTATTTGACCATAGCTTACTGGTCTTGCCTCATCTCTGATCTTCTGCCTGTGCTTTACTTATACTGGGCCAGCAACTTACTACTTTCTCCGAACGTATCATTTACTTCACATGTTCATGCCTTTCCTTTCAGAGATGCTAAACCAAGTGATTGCAAAAATATCCTGAAAATAATGTGAGGTGGTAGGGCCCCAGTCCACATCTACTGAATCAGATTCTTTACAGATGATGAGTTTTTTAAAAGCTCCTTAGTTGATCATAAAGCTATTTAGGAACCATTGCTGCTCTCATTTCTCTTTGCAGCATCTTCCCTTTCACTTGCTTTCACATTTCCTGACAAAATCTTATTCAACAGAAACAAGAGACAGAGACCCAACTAAAATATTACCTTCTCTGAAAAATTTTTGTCAATTCTGTCTCCATTCTTAATCTAATGGATATATGTTGTTGCTCTTGGCTAATTAGTAGTAGGGTCCTCTTTCTGTGCTCATAGAGTTCCCTACATTCTGAATTAGAGATAGTTCCTACCTAAAAGACTTAAAATGCCAACTATTTACTTTCTCAGCCTTCCTTACATATTGAGTGTGACTCCACCAACAAGACTCTGTCAATCAAGCATACACACATATTTGAAGCAAAACCTAGAGACATTTAAAAACAGACTGCAGACTCCATTTACAGAGAAGGTAGTACTAGCAGTGGCAGCTACTTCCAGTGTCCAATATAACAGAAAAGTCATTCTAGTGGCAGCATCTAGCTTCCAGCTCCCAAGCAGGAGCATCGTACACTGCTGCCTCTTTTCTGTCTGGGTCGCCTCCAAAACTGATTCTACGACTTCCTGGAGAATTCTGTGAGATGCTTCCTATCTTTTAATAAATTTTTCTGCTGAAATTACACTGAGTTGGTTTCTATTGCTGGTAACTAAGATACAGGGACACCTAATAGAATAACCACCCCATTACACTTCATTCACAGGCCAATATAATAATGAATTATATTGTCTTATAGTTAATTGCCAGTAGAATATGGGTTAACTATGTCAAGAGGGAAGGAAAGAGCATTTTAGGCAGAAGGCATAGCAGGAAGCCATATGGCTAGAAGGAGCATAGAGAATACCAGCCACTGAAGGGACGGTGTGTCCAGAAGATAAAGTGAACTAATTGATGAAAGATGTCAATGGATAGAAAGTTGTTAGAGGAATTAAGTAACTGGATCATAGTAGCTCTACAAGACCATCTGAAGACATTTTTATTTTTAAGTTCATGAACAATGTAAAGCTATTGAAGGTTTTTAACTGCCAGATGTTATGCTCAGATATATATTTTGAAAAAAAATTACTCTATCACATAAAGAATAAATTGGAGGTGGGGAAATGCTGGTTGGAATTCGCTTGGATTTGAGCTTTGCTCATAGTATTATGAGGTTCTACATTGTTCCAAGTTAATCACTGCTTTCTAGCTATGTCTTTCTACTAATTCTAAAATTTTCCTTTTGGAGTAATCCAGGGTGAAGTCCTCCCTCTCCTGTCAGAGAGCCCTTTAACTTTAAAGCTAACTAAACATGCAGAGCAGTCTGGGGCAATATTTTCTCCAAGTTTCTTGCTGTTTATAAATAGCTGTTGCTAATAAAGACACTTAAATTTTTATCAAGACCATTTAACTTCATATAGATGTATGACTTAGATTGGATTCTTTTGATATCCAGGAATTAAAGCAGTTCTGGTTTGTTTTTTGTTTGTTTGGTTTTTAAGAGCTGGGGTACATTTCATCTTACTCTTTTAAAACTAATAATGAAAGTATCACACTAAAACATATGCTAATAATGTGTCTTTATATTATTTTATGTATTGTTATGTATACTATGGCTATATTACAAAAGCTATTCAAACTAAAATTAAGTCTGAAGATACTATTTATATTTTTAGTTGGTCTCAGAGAATGAAACAATGATTGCACATGGCCAGATTGCAGATGGCCAGCCAAATAATTAGAGCTGCTACTGATTTTAATACGTATGACCTTCTGAATTTTAGCATATCCCCCAAAACATTACAAAAGGCATTCAGTGGAAAGTCAACAATTTGGTTTTTCATTCAGTAGTATAGTCAAAAACCTTTCAGTTTCTGAAGAATAATGTTACCATTCTAGAAGATTTTTCCAAGCAATATCCCATGAGTCTGTTTCTAAGTCTATGAGTCTGTTTCTGTTTTGTATATAGATTCATTTGTATTTTTTTTAGATTCCACATATAAGTGATATCATACCAAAGGGGAAAGGGGGGGATAAATTAGGAGCATGGAACTAACAGATACACAGTACTCTATGTAAAATAGATAAGCAACAGTGATTTACTGTATAACACAGGGAACTATATTCAATATCTTGTAATAACCTATAATGGAAAATAATCTGAAAAATATGTATATATATATATATATATAAAACTGAATCACTTTGCTATACACCTAAAGCTAACACAATATTGTAAATCAACTATACTTCAATAATAATTTTTTTAAAGCAATATTAAGAACAAAGGCAAGGCATTTGGTGACTAATACATGCAAAGTTGGTAAGGAGATACCTATAAGGCCAGCCTGCTCACAACAGCACTGCAGGAACTAGGGGAGGAATCAGAGGTTAAAGGTCGAGACAGAGGAGTTTTGCAAGTTCCAGACTGGTATCTTACATAAGAGTGATTTTGTTTGCTATTGTTGACCTTGTTTGTTCAAATCATTCTGTGCTTTTTTTGGAGGAGGGGGCTGTGTTGGGTCTTCGTTGCTGCATGAGGGCTTTCTCTAGTTGCTGCAAGGGGGGGCTACTCCTGTTGCGGTGCGTGGGCTTCTCATTGTGGTGGCTTGTCTTGTTGCAGAGCACAGGCTCTAGGCGCCTGGACTTCAGTAGTTGTGGCACGCAGGCTCAGTAGTTGTGGCTTGTGGGCTCTAGAGCGCAGGCTTAGTAGTTGTGGCGCACGGGCTTAGTTGCTCCGCGGCATGTGGGATCTTCCCAGACCAGGGCTCAAACCCGTGTCCCCTGCACTGGCAGGTGGATTCTTAACCACTGCACCACCAAGGAAGTCCCATTCTGTGCTTATTTTAACAAAGAAAAGTGTGGAATTTGCTTAGGAAAAATAAAAATATATATTATTTGTCCAAAGTACGTTTAAGGTAATATGAAGCTGAACCATATGAATTTGTCATTTTTGTAAGTCAAAAATGATTGAATATGACAGTTTTATGTGGTCCAACCTAAAAAAACCTACCAGTGCACTATAACATACCATAACATATAGCAAGTCATTGAGTTTGCCCATTCTGAGAAGATAGGTATACATTTTTCTCCATTTTTTAGTATCAACAATTATCTTCTATCAAATAAATTTAGTCTTACTAGATGCCAAAAACACTTGCTGTGGACATTTTTAAAATACGTTATCAAATTTGTAAGAGAATTTGATGGTAATATTTTTAATGGTAACAAAGGGGCAACAGGGTATAAAATGTACTGATGAACTGGCTCAACCTATAATGTTTTTAAAGCCCTCATTGATCTCTGGGCTGATATTCTAGGATTCAGGGATTTTTCCACAGCCATCACAGAATTAGAGAAGATATACTCACACTGTACATCTCCCTAGTTCCTTGGAACTTAAAATATCAGGAAAGATGAGGGTTAATATAGTTTTTTTTTAAAGTAATTGTGGCAGCTAACACTTAAATAGTGTTTACTGTGCCAGGCACTGTTCTAGGTGCTTTACATGTATTAACTCATTTAATCCTCACAGCAATACAGTGAAGTAGGTAGTACTGTCATTATTCCCATTACACAGATGAGGAAGTAGAGATACAGAACAATTTGTACAAAGTTATACAGCATGTAAGTGCCTGAGCTGAAATTTAAACCTAAGAATTCTGGCACCAGAGTTGGTACTTAACCAACAGTAAACTGCCTCTCAATATAAAGAAGGTCTAGTATCATTCAGTCAATTCTAATATACTGCAAGGTTGCTATATTAGTTGAAATACTAAGTTCCTTAATGGAGCTTGTCAAGTTTCTTTCCATTCTAATAGCTGCTATTCTGGACTGTTGCAATAGTTCTTTAGCTAGGATACAGATTTCTAATCTTCTTCCCCATTTCTAGGCCAGCCTGCATCCTGCTGCTAGATTAATACAAGTAAATCATCACTTCAGTCCTGTTACTACCTTGCTCAAATCACTTTCATGACTATATTTCCACTGCCAGGAAAGGATGTAAATGAGAGCACCCACTAGGATCTGGTAGCATAGCTCACCACAAGCTCAGTATTTCTTGGAAGTTTCCTGTTTTATCTTAAAAATTTGCACAAATTTTACATCCCACTCCATAGTATATCTGTTTGTTTTAATATAAAAATAATGTATTAAATTTAAATAAATGTTTTAAAACAGTGTTTTAAATTTAAATTAAAACTTAAATTACTTAATTCTGCAAATTTTCAAATAAAATTGATGAGCCAGAAAGATGCTTTCTATTTATTCTGGGCCTTCTAGTGTCACATGAGGTTTACATTCTCCTATTTGAAGAGCCTGGGTATTCAGGATAGATTTTGGGTGCCTTTGCTTCTTATTTATTTATTTATTTTTGGCTGCGTTGGGTCTTTGTTGCTGTGCACGGGCTTTCTTTAGTTGCGGAGAGCGGGTGGCTACTCTTCATTGTAGTGCGCGGGCTTCTCATTGCGGTGGCTTCTCTTGTTGCGGAGCACGGGCTCTAGGCACACAGGCTTCTGTAATTGTGGCTCACGGGCTCTAGAACTCGGGTTCAGTAGTTGTGGCACACTCGCTTAGTTGCTCCACAGCATGTGGGATCTTCCCAGACCAGGGATGGAACCCATGTTCCCTGCATTGGCAGGCAGATTCTTAACCACTGAGCCACCAGGCAAGCCTTGCTTCATATTTTAGAGTCTAAGTTATCTGGCCATATTCCAACCTTCCCATCTTATAACTTGCTGTTTCCCTGTATTAATCCTCTGATAAATCCATCTACCCATCCATAAGTATTTACCACATACCCTCCTAAAGATGTCATGTACTGTATACCACCTATATATCTTGGCTTTTGTCCTTTCTCTCCGCTTGTAATACAGGCATACCTCATTTTATTGGACTTTGCTTTACTGCACTTCACAGATATTGCATTTTTTACATATTGAAAGTTTGTGGCAACCCTGAGTTAAGCAAGTCTTTTGGCGCCATTTTTCCAACAGCATTTGCTCACGTCATGTCTCTGTGTCAAGTTTTGGTAGTAATTCTTGCAATATTTCAAACTTTTTAATTATTATTGTATTTGTTATGGTGATCTGTAATCAGTGATCTTTGATGTTACTGGTGTAATTGTTTGGGGGCACCAGGAACCACACCCATATAAGATATGGAACTCAATCAGTATTGTGTGTGTTCTGACTGCTTCACTAACTGGCTGTTCCCCATCTCTTTCCCTCTCCTTGGGTCTCCTTGTTCCCTGAGACAAAACAATATTGAAATTTGGCCAATGAATAACCCCACAGTGGCCTCTAAGTGTTCAAGTGAAAGGAAGAGTTGCACATCTCTTACTTTAAATCAAAAGCTAGAAATTATTAAGCTCAGTGAGCAAGGCACGTAGAAAGTTAAAACAGGTCGAAAGCTAGGCCTCTTGTGCCAGACAGTTAGCCAAGTTGTGAATGCAAAGGAAGAGTTCTTAAAGGAAATTAAAAGTGTGAGTCCAGTGAACATATGAATGACAAGAAAGCAAAACAGCCTTATTGCTGATATGAAGAAAGTTTTAGTGGTCTTGGATAGAAGATCAAACCAGCCACAACATTCTCTTAAGCCAAAGCCTAATCCAGAGCAAGGCCTTAATGCTCTTCATTTCTGTGAAGGCTGAGAGAGTTGAGGACGCTGCAAAAAAAAGTTTAAAGCTAGCAGAGGTTGGTTCATGAGGTTTAAGAAAAGAAGCCATCTCCATAGCATCAAAGTGCAAGGTAAAGCAGCAAGTGCTGATGTAGAAGCTGCAGCAAGTTACCCAGAAGATCTAGCTAAGATAATGAAGGTTAAGAAAGAGAAAAACAAATACTGTATGCTAACACATATATATGGAATCTAAGGGGAAAAAATGGTTATGAAGAACCTAGGGGCAGGACAGGAATAAAGATGCAGACGTTGAGAATGGACTTGAGGAAACGGGGAGGTGGAAGGGTAAGCTGGAATGAAGTGAGAGAGTGGCATGGATTTATATATACTACCAAATGTAAAATAGATAAAGATGTTAAAAAAAAAGATAATGAAGATTGGTACACTGTACAACAGATTTTCAGTATAGCCCTATGTTGGAAGAAGATGCCGTCTAGGACTTTCATAGGTAGAGAGGAGAAGTCAGTGCCTGGCTTCAAAGCATCAAAGGATAGGCTGACTCTCTTGTTGGGGCTAATGGCAGCTGATGACTTGAAGTTGAAGCCAGTGATCATTTACCATTCTGAAAATCCTAAGGCCCTTAAGAATTATGCTAAATTTACTCAGCCTGTGCTCTATAAATAGAACAACAAAGCCTGGGAGACAGCACATCTGTTGACAACATGGTTTACTGAATATTTTAAGCCCACCGTTGAGACCTACTGCTCAGAAAAGAGATTCCTTTTGAAATATCACTGCTCATTAACAATGTACCTGTCACCCAAGAGCTTTGATGGAGATGTACAATGAGATTCATGTTGTTTTCATGCCTGCTAACACAACATCCATTCTGCAATCCATGGATCAAGGAGTAATTTCAATTTTCAAGCCCTATTCTTTAAGAAATACGTTTAAGGGCTTCCGTGGTGGTGCAGTGGTTGAGAATCTGCCTGCCGATGCAGGGGACACGGGTTCGTGCCCCTGTCCAGGAAGATCCCACGTGCCGCGGAGCGGCTGGGCCGGTGAGCCGTGGCCACTGAGCCTGTGCGTCCAGAGCCTGTGCTCCGCAACGGGAGAGGCCACAACAGTGAGAGGCCTGCGTACCACAAAAAAAAAAAAAAAAAAAAAAGAAGAAGAAATACGTTTAATAAGACTATAGCTGCCATAGATAGTGATTCCTCTGATGGATCTGGGCAAAAATTGCAAACCTTCTGGAAAGGATTCACCATTCCAAATGCCATTAAGAATATTTGTGATTCACGGCAAGAGGTCAAAATATCAACATAAATAGGAGTTTACAAAAAATCGATTGCAGCCCTCATGGATGACTTTGAGGGGTTCAAGATTTCAGTGGAGAAAGTAACTGTGGATGTGGTGGAAACAGCAAAAAACTAAAATTAGAAGTGGAGCCTGAAGATGTGACTGAATTGTTACAATCTCATGGTAAAACTTGAATGGGTGAGGAGTTGCTTCTTAAGGATAAGCAAAGAAAGTGGTTTCTTGAGGTGGAATCTACTCTTAATTAAGATGCTGTGAAGATTGTTGAAATGACAATAACTTAGTTGATAAAGCAGCAGCAGGGTTTGAGAGAATTGAGTCCAATTTTGAAAGAAGTTCTGCTGTGGGTATGGGTAAAATGCTATCAAACAACATTGCATGCTACAGAGAAATTGTTTGTGAGAGCAAGAGTCAATCAATGCACCAAACGTCACTGTTGTCTTATTTTAAGAAATTCCCACAGCCACCCCAGCCTTCAGCAACCACCACCCTGATCAGTCAGCAGCCATCAGCATCGAGGCAGGACCTTCCACCAGAGAAAAGATTATGACTCACTGAAGGCTCAGATGTTTGTTAGCATTTTTTAGCAATAAAGTTTTTAAATTAAGGTATGTACACCGTTTTTTAGACATAATGCTATTGCACAATTAATAGACAACATAACTGTGGATGTGGTGGAAACAGCAAAAAACTAAAATTAGAAGTGGAGCCTGAAGATGTGACTGAATTGTTACAATCTCATGGTAAAACTTGAATGGGTGAGGAGTTGCTTCTTAAGGATAAGCAAAGAAAGTGGTTTCTTGAGGTGGAATCTACTCTTAATTAAGATGCTGTGAAGATTGTTGAAATGACAATAACTTAGTTGATAAAGCAGCAGCAGGGTTTGAGAGAATTGAGTCCAATTTTGAAAGAAGTTCTGCTGTGGGTATGGGTAAAATGCTATCAAACAACATTGCATGCTACAGAGAAATTGTTTGTGAGAGCAAGAGTCAATCAATGCACCAAACGTCACTGTTGTCTTATTTTAAGAAATTCCCACAGCCACCCCAGCCTTCAGCAACCACCACCCTGATCAGTCAGCAGCCATCAGCATCGAGGCAGGACCTTCCACCAGAGAAAAGATTATGACTCACTGAAGGCTCAGATGTTTGTTAGCATTTTTTAGCAATAAAGTTTTTAAATTAAGGTATGTACACCGTTTTTTAGACATAATGCTATTGCACAATTAATAGACAACAGTAGAGGATAAACATAACTTTTATATGCACTGGGAAACCAAATAATTTGTGTGAGTTGCTTTTTGAGAATAATATTTGCTTTATTGCAGTGGTCTGGAACTGAACCTGCAATATCTCCGAGGTATGCCTGTACTCTCTCTCCTCACTTCTGTTAAAGTGCTAATCTTTCAAGACCTAATTCATTTACTAGCTTTTCCTGACTACTCCAGTCAGGACTTTGAATTCCTGTAATACTTACTCAATTCTTATTATACAACAGGTTGTATTTTTAATATTTGTTTGACTAAGTCTTACACATAAACTTTTTAAGAGTTCAACATGCAGAGAAGCAAAAAAAAGGACATTTCGGGCAATGGACACGGTGTGTACAAAGGCACAGGATTATGAAGTAGCACAGAGTATCCCAGTAAATGCTAGGTTGTTTACTATAGCTGGAATGTAGAATATATACTGGGAATGTGAGAAAAGTAGGAATCAAACCATGAAAGATTATATAACTCATGCTACGAAATGTACATCCCACCTGCCCCAGCCCCTACCGTAATTAATGGGAATTCATCAAAGAAATCAAATAGGAAAGATTTATTGTATTAGTTTTAATCAACTTTGATGTAATTTCTCTAGGTTTTAATATTCTTCATTTTCTTAGATCTTATTTTTATTTTATATACCAGTAAAATTATCATATTTTTATGCAGTCTTTTTTCTTAATCTAGTATATATCCTCCATATACTCAATGTGTATACACATATATACATAGACACATATAGAGAGAGGAATTGTTCATTGCTTTAAAAGATGGGATTACACACACACACAAACACACACACACACACACCTGCATCTTGCATTTCTCACTCTACAGTGCTTTGTAGAAATAGCTCTAATTTATTTTTTTTAATGACTGCAATATTGTGTAGTATGGAGGTACCAAAATTTTTTTAACTATTCCCCTATTTGTAGATATTCATCTTGTTTCCAGTTTCTTTATATTTTTTAAGGAGATATAGCTAAATCAAACCTTACGTTTATCTGACTAAATTTCACTGTAGCCTATTATTAATTCACCATAAACTATTAAATAATCCATGTAGGTTTGGATATATAAGATGAAGTAAACTTTATTGATAATTTCTTATTATGATACTGTCTCATATCCTCTGTTTGCTACCAAATTGGTGGATATTTAGGAGTTGTTCCCAGTAGTACTATAACATCATAATGCATGAAATAGACCCATTTGATGACTCAAATTTTAAGTTAAAGTATAGTGATACCTTATATATTAAAAATAGGGAAATTACAATAATATTTTCCAAACTGAGATGTTAACAGGAATTTTATGACAAAAATGTTCCATGGACAAATTATTTGGGAAAATATACTGAATTGAACTGGGTTCTGCATAATGCTCTGCATTATTCTAAAATAATATAGACATCTGAATTGTGTTCAGACATATGAATAGATTTTCAAAGGCCATTTTTTGTGGCACCATTTTGATAGACCTGTACTGTTGGTCCCCCGGTAGTACAGGTCTGGGAAATATGACCCACTCAGATTGCTGCTAATTTGTCTAAGTGTTATTCCCAGTACCCCTCCCTATAGTTAATACATCTATCAATCAATCACAAAAGCTTGGATTTCCAGTGATACTGGATTATGAATATTCTAAAGCATACCCAGTACCTTCCTTACCTTCATAGTTTTGCAAACTTTTCCTGTTCCATCTGCCCATGATCCTTTCTCTCTTGTTATGTTTCTGTATATTAAGATCTCAGTTTTCTTTAAATGCTCCCTTGTTTTTGAAGCTTTCTCCAGTGGGAATTAAAACCATTCCTTTTCTGATTTTCTCATACCGCTTTGCCTTTCTTTCAGTAATTTAACTTCCTGCCTTATGAGTCACACAGTTGTTGTTCATGTACATTACAGTAGATGTTGTGCCATGACCTGTAGTTCATGTGGAGGAGCTCATAGACCAGCTGAGGGAGAAGACATATAAAGAAATTTATACAATGTGATGCGATATGTATTTATAATGGTACACAATGCTAGTGGTGAGAAACTATGGACTAAAAAGTTTGAATGTAAATTAGCTTATATAACTGAGATTTTAGCTTTATTTAGAATGTTTAAGTCTAGAATTGAAGTAGAATGTTATACTGGTTATTGTACGTAACTTTCTCTTCCACTTAGGTTATAATTGCTCTGAACACCTGGCCTGTATATTACTTATTTTGCTCTTTTCTATTGTACCTAGCACTCGTATAGATATATAGAATACATTCAATAAATGTTTGTTAAATTGAATTAATTTTTAGAAGCTGCCATTTAAAAAAAATTTATTCTCACAATCTGAAATTTGATATTTTATGTCTGCATATTCAGACTGCTATTTTATTCTTAATTTAAGACATAGTTATAGGGAAGGCGACAAACAACATTTTTAAATCTTTATTATTTTTTGACTCTCAGAAGCACTTTTGGAAACTGTAGACTTACTCCATGGATACTGCCTTTGCACAAAATATTTATGGAATTGCTTTTGTTCCTTAACATACTATTTTGCATGCACATACTAGTTTCATCTGAATTCTTAAACCAACTAAATGTCATGTCAAACTAAGCTTGGTGGGTCAAAAGTTATGTATGCCTTTTGGGGTCAGAAACAACAAGGGATCTTGTGTGGTACAAAAGTTAACTGTAGAGGCAATTACAAAAGAGAAATTCCAGAAATATTTTTCACAATTCTGGCATTTCTGGGCTTGGTTTACAGCCTCCGAAGATAACCATTTTGAAGGACAAAACTGACTTAAAGTATATTTATTAAAATACCACATTCTTCATAGTCCAGTTTATTAAGAAGAGTTGTTGGTTTTGTTGGACTGGAATTTAAGCATATTATTATGTTTCCTGACTAATTATCTGTCTAATACTATTTTTAATTGGTATTAAACTTTTACCAGTGACCCTGATATTATAACTTGTTTTTAATTAAAGAATAGCATTCTTATCTCATCATTTTCTTTCTTTAAAAAATGCCATTACAGCCCAGTTTTTTTTTTCATTTTGTATTGGATATTTTCCATCATGAAAAACATGTATACATTCATGCTCATGATTTTCTCATTATTATATTCATTGTTATCATTAGGTATTGATAATGGAAGATGAGACCAAAGTCATCCGTATTACCTGATTATCTGATCCTTTACCTAAAGGAGCATAATCTAGAGATAAGACCTAGGAGATATCAGATGAAGCAAATACTGTAAAGCAGCATTTATTTCAATTGCACTTATTTCGTTTCTGAGAAATAAAACAGAAATTGAGCTAAAGTTTACTTTTGCTTTAGCCAGAAAGAAAAGAATTGTCAGTCAGATTAATCCTGTAGACATGAAGAGATGGATCTATTTAAGAAAACAAATGCCTTTTTATAGCCTTTGAGGTCATTTGGGATATCATTTATTTCTAATTTTTATTCTGACTTCAGAGTATTTTATTTTATGCATTTATAAAATCAGCTTTTATAGGGACTAGGTACCATTTTTCAATTTCTCTTTAATTCGTGTTTTACTTATAAATAATAAAATAATTGTACTACTCTAGACTTTACTAATTAAGTCTAATAAAGTTCACTTGTAAGTAATTAGTACAGAGCACATATTGTCAAAAGGATTCAAATAGGTTTATGAAGCATACAACTTTAAATATCAAAGGGTAAAATAGAGATTTGTGGTGTACTAGCCTAACCTTTTAAATCTGGTAGATAAGGAAGCCATCTGAGCTGCTGTCACATGCATGACCTGGAATAATTTGGACAATTGTGCATTCTTATATTTTTTATGCAAAATATATATTCACAATTACTATCCATCATGTCCAGATTTTTAATAAGGTACTTTGATTTTTATGAAAATAAGTTATAACTATTACAAGGAGAGTACACTTTGTGAAGAAATTGGGCTTATGTTATTAGTTTTTAACAATTAACATTTGCATACTCTTTTACGTTTATCCAAGATTTTTATATTTATTATCTCAGTTGATCTTAGAAACAGTAGAGATAATACTTACATGGTTCGTAGGAGTTAAGACTCATTTAGCTGAAGAACACTCGCCCTCTCTGCCCTCCCCTCCCCCCGCCCCTCCCTCCCCACTCCACACACACAAGCTTAGGCTAAAAGGAGATATTGTGGTTTATAGGATAGAATGGTCTCCAGAAAGACTAATCTGAGGCTCCCAGTTCTTATCTCCTGAATTGGCTTCATGGTCAGTTCCACACTTGGTGTCACTGACAGTTTTGAGTGTCAGTGGTCCTGATCTGATTAAGTATCCATCCTTGGAAACCTCACTGTGGACAGAGGGATAGGGGGCTATGCAGACTGGCTTTGGCAGTTAGGCCCACCTCTAAAGCTGTCGAACGGGTGAGTTGTCAAAAGGAAAATTGCAGAAATAGCAGGAAAGCATGGTGGAGAGACAAACTTCAAGTATCCACTCCAGCAGGTATTATCATCTCCACTTAACAGATGAGAAAATGGATAGTCAGAGAGGCTAAATGACCTACCCAAACTTAGATCCTCTGGTTACAAATCCTGCTCCAGGCTGCCTTAAAGGAAAAGGAAAGTAAGAATGGATAAGACAAAAGAGGTGGTTCCAGGTATTTATTTCTAGTTTGTGTTTTGAAGTGAACCAGGCAATATTGATTTTAGGGTGATGGTTAGGGTTAGAGTTGTTGAACAAGACATTTGTGGGAAATAAAATGTCGTAAGGCCTGTGCAAGGGAGTAGGAAGAGGTACAGTAGACATGATCCTTAACATCCAGAGTTAGGATTTTGGGATTAAAATTAAAATAGCTAACATTTATTAACCATTCCTTATGCCTCAGGCACTGTGCTAAACACTCTTCCTATAATATATGTTAACACTCACAACATTCCTATGAAATGAGGATTTTACAGATAAGGAAGCATAAACAAAAAGATTTAATATCTTGTCCAAGACTATATAACTAGAAAGAATTAGAGTCAAGATTTGAACCCAGGAGGTCTAGAACCCACCACAGTGCCTGTTTTTGTTTTTCATTGTTACCAGTTAAAGTAGCAATGTTTAGTTACCTGGCATGTGCTGGCTGCCATAGCAGATATTTGTCTGGTATAACACCTGTTTTCTAGAAACTTACCCTTTAAGGTTGGACAATACAGCAGTTCATACGCAGCCACATTTAAGAATTTAAATTTGAATTGCTAAGTTCCTACAGATCATTGTTAATGTTAATTTTATACTGTTTTGTTCTATATTTAACAAAGTTACACATGCACATAGTTTAAAAAATCAAGTAGTCCTACAAGACTTATTTTTAAAAGAAATTAGCGGTTTCCTGTTCTACACCTCTTATCACCATTTTTCCAATTACCAGAAGCAATCACTTTCAGTTCTTTTTAGGTGTTTCTTTTGGTGTTTATGAAGAAGAATATCTCTAAATAAATGATTATATTTCACTTCTTGATTTTTTTTCAACTTCACATTTAATCCATTAATTTCCCACTGCTCATGTTTAAGGTGATAAGAAAGGGGGATATCTAGATAATACATAATTGGGGCTTGATGACTGTGGATTCCATAGATCTGACTATGCTGTTTTGTTCAGGAACTCCCAGTGTCAATTTATTGAGAACCTTCTTTTTAATCCAGTTAGATTCTCCAAAGAAGAATCTTTCACTCTCCTACCTAGAGATTATAAGATGCGCTACTAGCATTTTACAAACTAAGTAGAAGAGGACTTGGGATGTCATATTCAAAGTATAAAATTTCATTCAGTTCTGTTTTCAGTAGAGTACTCTGCTGACCAGGATTCTCCAACTTTCCCAGTTTGGGAACCTTCTGTTTCACCACTCCAAAGAATAAACATTGTCTTTTGCTAGGATGATAGAGGGAGGGGTACTTGTCCAATTGTGGATGGTAGAGAGGGAATGCAAGAGACTAATTCTTAAACAGACTTCCAACCAGCCTTGCTCTTATTTCTACCTTTAACCTACTTCCATAAGTCTGGGTGCTGCCAATTACTAAGTTTCTTGGAAACTGTAATGCAAATAAAATTTTTTCCTGGCTTTATCTCCTACTAGTTTAAGATTTAGTTTGTTTGGATTTGCTAAGTCAGTTAGCTGTAGTCCTTCTGCCCGTCTAGTTTCCAAATTTTGGTACTGTCATTCATCCCTCATTCTCTTTTTCTTTCTTGTTTCATGCTTTTTAGTGAAATATTTAATATTATATTGTATTTAATGTGGTTTTGAAAAGGGATGGAATTAAGTATATGTTCAATCTACCATCTTTAACCAGAAATCAACATTATTATCTACTGAGTAGTTTTTCTTTCTAACATGTGTTAGATTTGAGATAAATACCTTTTTTTTAATATCTTTTTCAAAAAGACAATTTCTGTTTTAAGAAAATGGGAAATTACCATATCCAATCCCTATACTCAGTCTCAGAGTAAGATTTGAAGAGATTGCTGTTTACGTATCATATATTTTATATTGAATGCTTTTATTATGACACAGGTCTGCTTTCTTCGCAGTGTGTGGGGATGTTTAGTACTCCATTGCCCTGGGAACAATAACTAAGAGCCATATATTACAGAGCTCAATATATTAGAGTCAGGACATGGACAAGATTATCAAAATTTCCAAATCAAAAACTGGGCAGCATTGTTTAACCTTTAGAGGAAGTAATTGTTTGTTTCATTATCTTACTTAATATATGCATACAGTGATTTTTGGTTATTAAAGACAGTGTCGTGTGTACATTTCATTATTTCACTTAATACAGTATAACATAATTTTTGATTGTCACACTATGTTTTATGAATAAAGATTCAGAGAAGTTGTTACTTCCCCAGATTCTTACAGCTAGTGGGTGACAGAGGTAGAATTTGAACTGAGGATTCACTTACTTCAAAGCTAATACTCTTTGGAAGTGGGTGTGTATAATAAAATCTGGAATTATGGGACCGCAGTAAAGTTCCCCAGAACTTGGGGGGAAGTCACAGAAAGGTTGCTATCAAAAACTGTAACCAGCAGAAACTAACACAACATTGTAAAGCAATTATACTCCAATAAAGACACACAAAAAAATTGTAACCAGAAAATCACACCATTTATCCTTTGTACATTTTCATACAACCATTTCAAAGAATCCTTGTAACAGCCTTATGAGCTATGTAGGTTTAAATTTTATTAAGTGTGTAAAATACCGTTTGCCTATGTGTGAAACAGAATTAACTCACAAACCTCTTCTCCTGGTCCCCCCACCCCATCACTTCCATAGATAAAGGAAAACTTAATCTTAACAACTGGTAGTAACTTGGTCACTTCTGAGTTAAAATTGAGTCAATTTAGGCTTTAAACTAAGATTCTTCTTCTTATCCTCTCCTTCCCTTCTGCTCTTCCCCAAGTTCCTGGGGAGACTCATACCGTCCTGATATCAGCAGATAAGCATGGGCTTCCACATTCTTATCTCTGCTTGCTGGTCTCTGCTGGGTTACCCAGGGCCCTTGGCATTTGGGCACCATGTGCCGTCATCCGCTGAGATGTGTTTCCTCTTGCTGGGCCTCTGGACTTCATATACTTAGTCTACTGCTGCGGTTCTTGCTGTGGTCTCCAGTTGTGAGGACCAGGTACTCTTCACCCTGTTTCCTCAAACCCCAGTCTCCTTAATGTCTGCCAGATCAGTCTTAGCCACTTTTGCACCCCTCTCATGGCAAAGGCTTCAGTAACTTTTCAAATGTTGTGCCACAATGCACTGGTACTCTCTGAATCCAAAGATGTCTTCAGACAAATCCTCTCAGCTACCTTTCTCAGTCGTCATCTTCAGTACTCTACACTCAGATACCTCAATGCTCTTTTTTGTCTGGTGGCCAGTATTTTTTTTCCTTTCCATGGGAAAACACCTGTTGTGTCCTCTTGCATTCTTATCTACTCTATAGTTTTTACAGTATAAGTTTTATGAAAATAATATATAATGCAGCTCTCTATGTACTGAAGTGATCAATTGACAAAACATATTACATAAAGAAAGCAAGGTATAGAACAGAGTGTATAACCTGCTCCATTTCTGTAAATACATGTATAGATATGGCAGTGCATTAAACATTTCTGGAAGAATACATGAGCAGTAGCAGGGATTGCCTCTGGGGAGGGAAAATAGATGTCTGGGGGACAAGACTGGATGGGAAATTTTTCACTGCCTTTTTATATCTCTCAAATTCTAAGTCATGCAAATAACCTATTCAAAAATAAATAAAAGATAATTATAAAACATTTATAATTTGGCTTCTTCAGTCCTGCCAAGCTCCAGATCATCTGATTCTCAGCCACAGACAGAAAGTAGCTCTTTTGGCAAAGCTATCTTTTTTTCACTTCTCTGCTTCCTGATGTGCCGCTCTTTCTTGTAGAACTTTATTGAAGGCTGCATGAAGCAGTAGCCTGCTCCAACATTCTGAATTTTTCACCTTCATTAGCAGGGAAAACACTTCAGTAGGAAGATGGCCTGAGTCCCAAATATATCAGATGGCGGTTTAGCCACTTTGCTAACTTGCCAGACTAAGATAGAGGAGTCCGCACTACCCTTCACTGACCTCTTTGGCCAGGCCAAGACTGTATTTTAGGGTCTGTTACTTGCAAGAATTTTTATTATCTGCAGGCCTATCACACTGAATAGATGTTTAATTAATTATGATGCATATAAATGCATGAATGAATAATTTTTATTTACAGGAATAATCCACCTAATTTTAAATGTGTTAACTAATAGGGATTTTAAAAGTCTGTATTTTAAATTTCCCAACCGCTCTGTAATTATAGCTGTCTTTTTTTCCCCTGATTCCAAGATCCAGTCAAGGATCATGCGTTGTATTCAGTTGTCATATCCATTTAATCTCCTTTAAACTTAAAAAAAAGAAAAATTCCCAGCCTTTTTGTGTCATGTTGTTGACATGTTTTAAAAGTCTGGGCAGGGGCTTCCCTGGTGGCGCAGTGGTTGCGCGTCCGCCTGCCGATGCAGGGGAACCGGGTTCGTGCCCCGGTCTGGGAGGATCCCACATGCCGCGGAGCGGATGGGCC
>NC_041215.1:55459734-55463594 GCF_002837175.3 Physeter macrocephalus
AAAAAAAAAAAAAAAAAAAAAGTCTGGGCAAATTGTTTGCAAGATGTCCCTTAATTTAGATTTTTCTGATTATTTTTTTATTATTAGATTGAGATTAAACATTCTTGACAAGAATATTCCATTGGTGATGTTGTGCTTTCTCAAGGTATCATATCAAGTGTAAGAGGAGATCAGTAACACGGTAGAAAAGCACACTACTATGGTTTGATTGAAGGTCCAGTTTGAGTTTTTCAATTCTACTTGCTTTAACTTTACACTAAACAGGTAATTTCTAAGTGGTTTGTACTTAAATAGACCAGGTAGCAGGAAATAGTATTATATCCAGTCCCATTTCCTATCATTTTGGAACAACAGAAAGTTGCCTTTTTAAATTTATCAGTTCTTGTGAGTTTGTAACAGTTTGGGGAGCTCTGATAAAATCAAGTTTCTGATTTGCAAAGCTGAGGGCCAGGTGGTAATAATATCCATTCATAGCACTGAAGTGAGAATTACTTGAGATGTTAACAGAAGTAAAATATCACTGAAAGTAATATGCTCTGTGAAGAGTCTCTGTTAATATAATCAACCCCACTCAGGTATTTATCTTTAAAATCCACATATATGGCATACACTATTGTTATTGTATCTGACACTGTTGTACTTTATGAATATTAATCTTTATAATAACCCTTCTACTTGGGTACTGTTATTATCCCTATTTACAGATGAGGAAACTAAGGCACAGAGAGGATAAGTAATGTTCCCAAGGTCATATAACAAATAAGTGGTAATGGGGGACTTCCCTGGTGGTCCAGTGGTTAAGACTCCACGCTTCCAATGCAGAGGGCGTGGATTCAATCCCTGGTTGGGGAACTAGATCCCGCATGCATGCCGCAACTAAGAAGCCCACATGGCACAACAAAGGTCCCTCAGGCCGCAACTAAGACCCGATACTGTCAAAAATAAATAAATAAAATAGTTAAAATGGTAAATTAAAAAAAAAAAAATAGGACTTCCCTGGTGGCACAGCGGTTAAGAATCCACCTGCCAATTCAGGGGACACGGCTTTGATCCCTGGTCTGTGAAGATCCCACATGCCGCGGAGCAACTAAGCCCATCCTCCACAACTACCGAGCCTGCTCTCTAGAGCCCGTGAACCACAACTACTGAGCCCACTTGCCACAACTACTGAAGCCTGCGTGCCTAGAGCCCATGCTCTGCAACAAGAGAAGCCACCACAATGAGAAGCCCACGTACCCCAATGAAGAGTAGCCCCCGTGCACCACAACTAGAGAAAGCTTGCACACAGCAACGAAGACCCAGTGCAGCCATAAATAAATAAATAAATTTATTTTTTTTTAAGTGGTAATATTTCCAACTGTTTTTCTGTGAGACCCCACTTGAAAACAGGCAGCAGCCTATATAGCTCCAGTGTGTACTTAAGGATAATTTTCATTCAGCCTGTCCTTTAAATAAATGTGTGTGTCTATGTTATTTCTGTTACAGAGAGAAGAGGTACTCCTTTATAGGGACTCGTAAAGGCATAGAGCATCTAGAGATTTACCGCCTCCTTTACGCTGCTGGGTCTCACAGCACATGTTATGTTTTTATCAGTTTCTCTCCAGAAGGTAGGAGTTGTTTTCTCTCCATGAATTCTTCATATAATTATAGTTTTCTTGTCTGTGAACTTAATATTTATTGAATATGAAAAACATCTGACATCTATAGATTAAAATGCCAATTGGGAGATTGGGATTGACATATATACACTAATATGTATAAAATGGATAACTAATAAGAACCTGCTGTATAAAAATATAAATAAAATTCTAAAATTCAAAAAATAAATAAATAAAAATAAATAAAATGCTAGACTTCTCGAAATAGTTAAGACATACAAACACCTCTAAAGAATATTTCTATGATAAAATTAATACATGTTCATTGTAAAAAAAAAAAAAAAGACAATACGGAAAAGTATAGTAATCTTACCACCTTGAGATAAGTACTTTTTATATGTTGTCATATGTCTTTCTGAATTTATTGATATATGTCTACATGATGCATAACAATACATATATAATTATGCATTATATATTATTATATACATATGTACATATATTATGACTAGAAATAATAGAATATAAATGCTCCTTGGCTAGAATGCTTCTTTTTTAATTTTTTTAAATTTAATTTAATTTTATATTGGAGTGTAGTTGATTTACAATGTTGTGTTCATTTCAGGTGTACAGCAAAGTGATACAGTTATACATATACCTATATCCATTCTTTTTCAGATTCTTTTCCCATATAGGTTATCACAGAATATTGAGTAGACTTCCTTGTGCTATACAGTAGATCCTTGTTGATTGTCTATTTTATTTATAGTACTGTGTATATATCAATCCCAATCTCCCAATTAATCCCTCCCTGCTACTTTCCCCCTTGGTAACCATAAGTTTGTTTTCTACATCTGTAACTCTGTTTCTATTTTGTAAATAAGTTCATTTGTATCATTTTTTTAGATTCCATATATAAGCGATATTATACGATACTTGTCCTTCTCTGTCTGACTTACTTCACTCAGTATGACAATCTCTGGGTCCATCCATGTTGCTGCAAATGGCATTATTTTGTTCTTTTTATGGCTGAGTAATATTCCATTGTATATATGTACCACATCTTCTTTCTTCATTCCTCTGTCGATGGACATTTAGGTTGCTTCCATGTCTTGGCTATTGTAAATAGAGCGGCAGTGAACATTGGGGTGCATATATCTTTTTGAATTATGGTTTTGTCCAGATATATGCCCAGAAGTGGGATTGCTGGATCGTATGGTACTTCTATTTTTAGTTTTTTAAGGAACCTCCATACTGTTCCCCATAGTGGTTGTACCAATTTACATTCCCTCCAACAGTGTAGGAGGGTTCCCTTTTCTCTACACCCTCTCCAGCATTTATTGTTTGTAGATTTTTTGATGATGGCCATTTTGACCAGTGTGAGGTGATAACTCATTGTAGTTTTGATTTGCTTTTCTCTAATAATTAGTGATGTTGAGCATCTTTTCATGTGTTTGTTGGCCATCTGTATGCCTTCTTTGGAGAAATATCTATTTAGGTCTTCTGCTCATTTTTTGATTGGGTTGTTTGTTTTTTTGTTATTGAGCTGCATGAACTGTTTATATATATTGGAGATTAATCCCTCCCTGGTCACTTCATTTGCAAATATTTTCTCCCATTCTGTGGGTTGTTTTTTCATTTTGTTTATGGTTTCCTTTGCTGTGCAAAAGCTTTTAAGCTTCATTAGGTCCCATTTGTTTATTTTTCTTTTCATTACTCTAGGAGGTGGATCAGAAAAGATCTTTCTGCAATTTATGTCAGAGAATGTTCTGCCTATGTTTTCCTCTAAGAGTTTTATACTTTCCCACCTTACATTTAGGTCTTTAATCCATTTTGAGTTTATTTTGTGTATGATGTTAGGGAGTGTTCTAATTTTATTCTTTTACATGTAACTGTCCAGTTTTCCCCACACTACTTATTGAAGAGACCGTCTTTTCTCCATTGTATATTCTTGCCTCCTTTGTCATAGATTAGTTGACAATAGATGTGTGGGTTTATCTCTGGACTTTTGATCCTGTTTTATTGATCTATATTACTGTTTTTGTGCCATTACCATATGGTTTTGATTACTGTAGCTTTGTAGAATAGTCTGAAGTCAGGGAGCCTGATTCCTCCAGCTCTGTTTTTCTTTCTCAGGATGCTTTGGCTATTCAGGGTCTTTTGTGTTGTAAAATTGTAAAAAAAATTTTTCTAGTTCTGTGAAAAATGCCATTGTTAGTTTGATAGGGATTCCATTGAATCTGTAGATTGCCTTGGGTAGTA
>NC_041215.1:55463882-55490549 GCF_002837175.3 Physeter macrocephalus
ATGGTAAATGGGATTGTTTCCTTAATTTCTCTTTCTGAACTTTCGTTGTTAGTGTGTAGGAATGCAAGAGATTTCTGTGTATTAATTATGTATCCTGCAACTTTACCAAACTCATTGATGAGCTCTAGTAGTTTTATGGTAGCATCTTTAGGATTTTCTATGTATAGTATCATGTCATCTGCAAACAGTTTCAGTTTTACTTCTTCTTTTCCAATTTGGATTCTTTTTATTTCTTTTTCTTCTCTGATTGCTGTGGCTAGGACTTACAAACCTACGTTGAACCAAAGTGGCTAGAGTGGACATCCTTGTCTTGTTCCTGATCTTTGAGAAAATGCTTTCAGTTTTTCACCATTGAGAATCATGTTTGCTGTGGCTGTGTTGTATATGGCCTTTATTATGTTGAGGTATGTTACCTCCATGTCCACTGTCTGGAGAGTTTTTATCATAAATAGGTGTTGAGTTTTGTGGAAAGCTTTTTCTGCATCTATTGGGATGATCATATGGTTTTTTTTCTTCAGTTTGTTAATGTGGTGTATAAATTGATTGATTTGTGTATGTTGAAGAATCCTTGCGTCGCTGGGATATATTCCATTTGATCATGGTGTGTGATCTTTTTAATGTGTTGTTGGATTCGGTTTGCTAGTCTTTTGTTGAGGATTTTTGCATCTATGTTCATCAGTGATATTGGCCTGTAACTTTCTTTATTTATGATATCTTTGGTTTTGTTATCAGGATGATGGTGGCCTCATTGAATGAGTTTGGGAGTGTTTGTTCCTCTGCAATTTTTTGGAAGAGTTTGAGAAGGATTGGTCTTAACTCTTCTCTAAATATTTGATAGAATTCACCTGTGAAGCCATCTGGTCCTGGACTTTTGTGTGTTGGACGTTTTTAATCACAGTTTCAATTTCATTACTTGTGATTGTTCTGTTCATATTGTCTATTTCTTCCTGGTTCAGTCTTGGAAAGTTGTACCTTTCTCAGAGTTTGTCCATTTCTTCTAGGTTGTCCATTTTATTCACATATAGTTGCTTATAGTAGTCTCTTTTGATGCTTTGTATTTCTGTGGTGTCAGTTGTAACTTCTCCTTTTTCATTTCTAATTTTATTGATTTGAGTCCTCTCCCTTTTTTTGCTGATGAGTCTGGTGTAAGATTTATCAATTTTGTTTATCTTCTCAAAGAACCAGCTTTTAGTTTTATTGGTCTTTGCCATTGTTTTCTTCATCTGTATTTCATTTATTTCTGGTCTGATCTTTATGATTTTTTTCATTCTACTAACTTTGGTTTTTGTTTATTCTTCTTTCTCTGGTTGCTTTAGGTGTGTTGTTAGGTTGTTTATTTGAGATTTTTCTTGTTTCCTGAGGTAAGATTGTATTGTTATAAACCTCCCTTTTAGAACTGCTTTTGCTGCATCCCATAGGTTTTGGATCACTGTGTCTTCATTGTTGTTTGCCTCTAGGTATTTTTTTATTTCTTCTTTAATTTCTTCAGTGATCCATTGGTTGTTTAGTAACATTGTTTAGCCTCCATGTGTTTGTGTTTTTTACAGTTTTATTCCTATAATTGATTTCTAATCTCATTGCGTTGTGGTCAGAAAGATGCTTGATACGATTTCAGTTTTCTTAAATTTACCGAGGCTTGATTTGTGGCCCAAGATGTGAACTCTCCTGGAGAATGTTCCATGCGCACTTGAGAAGAAAGTGTATTCTGCTGCTTTTGGATGGAATGTCCTATAAATAGCAATTAAATCTCTCTCATCTAATGTGTCATTTAAGGCTTGTGTTTCTTTATTGATCTTCTGTGTGGATGGTCTTCTTCTTGGATTGGTCCCTTCATCATTATGTAGTGTCCTTCCTTGTGTCTTGTAACAGTCTTTATTTTAAAGTTTATTTTGTTTGATTAAAAAGCTGCTACTCCAGCTTTCTTTTGGTTTCTATTTGTATGGAATACCTTTTTCTATCCCCTCATTTTCAGTCTGTATGTGTCCCTAGAGGTGAAGTGGGTCTCTTGTAGACAGCGTATACTTGGGTCTTGTTTTTTGTATCCATTCAACCATTCTTTTTCTTTTGGTTGGAGCATTTAATCCATTTACATTTAAGGTAATTATTGATATGTATGTTCCTATTGACATTTTCTTAATTGTTTTGGATTTGTTTTTGTAGGTCTTTCTTCTTCCCTTTCTCTTTTGTTCTCTTCTCTTATGATTTGATAACTATCTTTGGTGTTGTGTTTGGATCTTCTGTGTGGATGATCTGTCCATTGGGGTATTTGGGGTGTTAAAGTCCCCCACTATTTTTGTGTTACTGTCAGTTTCTCATTTTATGGCTGTTAGCATTTGCCTTATATGTTGAGGTGCTCCTATGTTGGGTGCATATATATTTACTATTGTTATGTCTTCTTCTTGGATTGGTCCCTTCATCATTATGTAGTGTCCTTCCTTGTGTCTTGTAACAGTCTTTATTTTAAAGTTTATTTTGTTTGATTAAAAAGCTGCTACTCCAGCTTTCTTTTGGTTTCTATTTGTATGGAATACCTTTTTCTATCCCCTCATTTTCAGTCTGTATGTGTCCCTAGAGGTGAAGTGGGTCTCTTGTAGACAGCGTATACTTGGGTCTTGTTTTTTGTATCCATTCAACCATTCTTTTTCTTTTGGTTGGAGCATTTAATCCATTTACATTTAAGGTAATTATTGATATGTATGTTCCTATTGACATTTTCTTAATTGTTTTGGATTTGTTTTTGTAGGTCTTTCTTCTTCCCTTTCTCTTTTGTTCTCTTCTCTTATGATTTGATAACTATCTTTGGTGTTGTGTTTGGGTTGCTTTTTCTTTTTGTGTGTGTATGTATTGTAATTTTTTGGTTTGCTGTTCCCATGAGGTTTTGATATAGCAGTCTATATGTGTACAAGGATTTTTTTACATTGCTGGTCTCTTTCCCACCTAGGGAAGTTCCTATAACATTTGTTGTAAAGCTGGTTGTTTTTGTTTTGTGTACTTTCTTTTTGCCATATAAAGTTAGCATTTTTATGAGGTTAAATGTATCATCTTCCTCATGGGTTCTGGTTTTGGTGTCTGCTGCTACATTGGCTTTTTTTTTCTTTTTTTGAACTGTGTATATTATGGACGGTTTTAAACACAGAGTATTTGGCAGAACAGTATAATGAACCCCCATGTACCTCAGTCTGGCTTCAGTAATTAAGAACTCACAGCTAATCTTGTTTTACTTATATCGTCTGTATTATTTTGAAGCAAATTCAGATGTTAAATCATTAAATACTTCACTATGCACACTGACTTTAAAGGCATTTTTAACTAACCTGTATTTTACATCTGCCATAGTTCGTCTTGCTGGAATCACTGACTTTCACTACAGGATACTTATAATGTTAAACCAAACATCAGCATTAGTTAAGATTATTGTTACATAATTTAGGATTTTAAAATAACCTCTATGAGAATTTAATTATACTAAATACTTATGTTACTCCTCTCTCATTGATTAAATATACATATCTGTATGATATCCAAATAACTTTTTTGTTACTAAAGTTATATCTTAATAAAAAGCTTCAGCTTCCTTTTTTACTAAAGTTATGCCTTATTAGAATCTATAACTCTTCTTATACCATGATATAAATTTTATTTTCCTGCCCTCAGAAGGCACTATCCTAAATTGTGAATTATGTTACTATATTAAAAAGACTTTCCAAGCCTTTTGAGTAAAACTTTGTATATGCCTCTCCAGAAACATAACAGGGTTTGTTTTTTTTTTAATCCTTGGATTAGATAGAATTTCATTTGTTATATGTGGTTAATATCTGATTAGTTTTTGAGCTGTCAGTTCAGAAGAAAGCAATACCATCTTAGGGTCTTCTTTGTTGATACTGAATGTAAAAGTTCATCATAAGAAGTTAAGAAAGTATCTCATGATTACTAATGCCAGAAAGAGTACAAAATTTCATTAGACATGATTCTTATTCAAAGAAGAAGGATAAAAAAACCAGAGTTAGTCTCAACTGGAAATAAGATTGTCAATACATATCAAACGCAGAGAAGGAAAATAAATCTGAACCCTCATCACAGCTAAGTAATATCATGTCAGTTTTTATAGTTAACAGAGTACTTTGGGTTAATATTGCCAGATTATTTCATTTTATAAATGAGAAAACAGAAGAGCAGAGAGCTTAACTGAAGCTTATCCAAAGTCACAAGAATGTTTTTTTATCCAGTTTTCTCAGAAGATATTTAAGAAGTATTATAAATAAAAGGTTCTAAAAAGTTATCATTATTAACAACAATAACAATTATTCAGTGCTTACTATGTAGCAGTCAATCTACTAAATACTTTGAATTATTTATCTCATTTAATCCTTACAGTGTGCTTTGAGGTAAAATCTCTTATTATCCCCTTTTATAGAGGTAAGGAATCTGACTCTAACCCAGGCAGCCCGAGACACATAGCCCTCACTCTTAATTTGCTGTTATTCAGAGAAGAGACTCTTAAATGTTATAATCAGTAAGAAATTGTATGTCTCTATCAACTACAGTAGACAGAGTTACTGGAAGAACAGAGAGAGGATTCCAGCAGTCAATCCTAGAGATAAAGCAGGAATGGAAAGTTTTGGCAAGATAGATGGCAAGAAATTACATCCTAAGGGAAAAAAATGTGAAAGGTCTAATTAAAGAAATTTGTGGCATGATTTGACTAGATTATTACCTTATTTTCAGGGAATACTGCATCCCTCAATTCATTTTTGCATTTATAAAAATTATTTTGGTTTTCAAATAAAAAGATGGCTTATCTTTTTCATAAATTAATGAAGAAAGCAACACTCAAAACATGTTGACTGTTGCTCTAGGTTTTAATGTTTGCTGCAGTTCATGTCTAAAGGTGCACATGAATTAAACAAAAAAATGAAATGAAAGAAGGAAGAATTTTTTTGAATGAATTTGCAAGTTTAGTTCTAAGTAGCAATCACAGTTTTAGCTTGAGGCTTTTCTGGGTGATTGTGAATAATGATTAGGTGAGATTACAGGCCCCAGGCAAAGCCCGAGGACATTAATCCTCCTAGACAGTCATTTATCCTCAAAATAAGTGGTCCTTAGTTTGTGGAGTATTGTTTGAAATACCAGAAGGAATCAAGACTTGAGTCTGTCATTTTATCCCAAGGGTCATCTCAGGAGTCTGAAGCTTAAATGTTAAGATAAATGTTTACCAAAATGAAAACCATTGGCAGGCTTTTCATTTACTGTTGCTTTATTTTATTTTTACTGCTTTGCGGGTATGTATTTTTATCTACCCTCAGATGGAATTATGTATAAAAAATTGTAACCACAAGAAAGTAATATCACTGTTGAAAATTGTGTTCAACTGTGTAGAGCATCTATTCAGGGGAAATGGGTAAGATTTTTTTTTTAAAAGATAATAAATTCCACCTCCCATTTTTATTAGATTTTCATGGAAATTTATGTTTGAGAGAATTCTGATTCACTACTCTTTGCTAAAAACATTCTTCTAGCCCGATCTTATCGTGTAAAATTATGAACTGGTTAGTGTGGCTATTTTGAAAGCCCTGAAGTTTTGAATTCGTGGATAATTATGTATTTTCAATTACCAAAATCTCCATTTCCTTCCATCCTTATAGCTCTTTGCTCTAACTCTTCTCTAAAAACTTTGTGACTTAAGTTCTTAAAATGACTCCACCGTCTTTTTTTTTTTTTTTTGGGGCCCTCTCACTGTTGTGGCCTCTCCCATTGCGGAGCACAGGCTCTGGACACACAGGCTAAGCGGCCATGGCTCACGGGCCCAGCCGCTCTGCGGCATGTGGGGTCTTCCCGAACCGGGGCACGAACCCGTGTCCCCCTGCATCGGCAGGCAGACTGTCAACCACTGCGCCACCAGCGAAGCCCTACTGCACTCTCTTTTAAAACATATTTACATAATAGTCCACTGCGCCACCAGGGAAGCCCTACTGCACTCTCTTTTAAAACATATTTACATAATAGATAGTAAGAGGGAGGAAATTAACAAACTAAAACATTTACTTAACTCACCCAATGTATGGAATAATAATGATGATAATACTAATAAAAAGGGTAATGTTCTCATAATCATCTAATAACATGAAGAAGGGTAATGAGGCTTTGCATAGGGTTTAGTATATGCCGGTCACTATTCTAATTCACATTCTAACTCATAACTCCATTATTATCCCCATTTTTAAATGAGGAAACTGAGTCAATAAGAGATTAAATAGTAAGTAGTAAATTTGGGATCAGAAACCTGAACCAAGGTTTGAGGGAGCCACAGTAGAAAATTCTCAGTCCTACATGGTCTCACATCAATACATACAAGGCTTTGTACTGGGAACATAGTGGTAAATGAGGTAGGCACAGTTCCTGATTTCATTAAACAGAAAATTACACAATTTATTTCATTTCCACATTATAAGGTAATGCAAGAACATATGTAGGGACCTCATATAGTCTGGGAAAATCAGGCAAAGGATTTCCGAAGAAGGAGCTTTTTGGCTGAGATCTGAGGGATAAGTAGGATCCACAAGGTCAGGTGGAAATGGGAAGTAGGATAGGCAGGGCCACACTGTGACTTTTATGGGCCCTAGACACTTTTGCCTTCATGGGCCCCTTCCTCCATAAGAATATTAAAAATTGTATTTTGTGATTATACTGGTATGAAGACAAATATGTTAATATTATATACTAAAACATTTTCTTTCAATGAAAAGTGTTTTTTTTTCCTTATTTTAATAGTAAAACATTTTCATAGACTCCTAAAAGTATTTTGGGCCCTAGGCACTTGTGCCCACTATGCCTAATGGTTAAGTCAGCCTGGAGGTGAATATTGGACCAAACATTTCAGATGGAAGGAACAGCATAGGGACTTACTTGCTCAGGAAACTGAAAGGGGGCCAGTGTGGTCAGAGCAGAGAGTGCAGGGGAGGGAGGCATGAAGTGAGGCTGGTGAGGCAGGCAGGACCCTGTAGGCAGTGTTATTTATCCTAAGAGCTTCCAAAGGGTGTGTGTGTGTGTGTGTGTGTGTGTGTGTGTGTGTGTGTGTGTGTGTGTGTGTGTGTGTGTGTGTGTGTGTAGCTAGGTGGGTGTGCTTAAGTCAAATTAATATATGCACATGGTTAAAATCAATAGTTCTTTCGTTCCCCTTTTCCCACTGATGCCTCACTTCTCTTTCCACTTTTCCTTCTGATATTTATCTTCATTTATCCAGGTAAAAGTAATTTGCTTCCACCTCAAATTTTTTAATTTATCACTTTTAGGCATCATATAGTAACGCGCACACACATACACACACACACAAATAAAGGAGGCATTATAAATTCACTCACTTACCCTACCCCACCTCTACCTTTTCTCTATCATTCTTCATTTGGTTTTATCTCTATTTTTGGTTTCTCTGTTGTAACTGTGGATACAACAGTATACCTTTATAATACCTTTATTTCTTATCCCATTAACTATAGGTGCTGCTTTGGGATTGTCCCCTCTAGCAGATGAGGATAAGTGTGTCCACATTCTCGGTGGTTCTGTTCTCAGTTCTTTCATTTTTGTATTTCTAAAATTGATGCCATTTACATCTATTTTATAACCATAATTAAGCATTTATATATTATTGTGTGAAAAGTGCCTTTGCATTTTCTGTTCCCACCACCTGGAACATCCATTCACCCACAGGACCACATTGACTTTTCCTGCCCTTCCTTAAGTTCTTGACCCAAGTGGCAGCTGCTCAGTAGGGCTGTTCCTGACCATCTTATCGGAAATAGCAACTCACCTTCCTAGGATTCTTGCTTTACTGTCTGTTGTATTTTTCTCTGTAGCACTTACTGTTAATACAAATCATATATTGTATTTCACTTAATTTTTTAAATTATTGTCATTCTCCCCATCCTTGACTACAGCTTCAAGGAGACAAGGATTATCTACTTTAATTTCTTTGATTTTTTTGGTTTACTATTTTCTCCCTCACTTTTATAACCTCAGTGGCTAAAATAGTGCCAGATACAGAATCATTTGAATTAATGATTAATTATAGTCCCAAGCAGTCTTCTTTGGTTATATTCCCTTACTTAGGCCATTTTTCAGTTTTCTTAAAATTTCTAATTGCCTATTTTTGTTTTTCTTGCATTGTTTTTCCTTGTCATATTCCCAATTCTTTTCAACTCTTCATTCTGTGAAACATTCTGGGCATCTCTTTTTGTTTTTGTTGTTTTCCCTGGGAACTGCTCTTACATCCTTTGGCTGCACAACTGTCATCCTAAGGCTTCCCTTTCCTCCTCTTCTCAACCCACATTTTTTCTCATTTTCGTTGTGCATCCTCCTTTAATGAAGCATATCCCTTAGCAACTTTCTAAGAAAGAATATATGGATGATAAATTTTTTGAACTTTCACATGTTTGAATGTTCTTTATTTTATTCTCACTAGAAGTGTATCCAGGTTCTAACATCAGAAGGTGTAAGCGTGGGAGCAGGGCCTGACTGGGGGAAAAGGGAGAAGTGGGGTTTGTGCATCAGTATTGGAGAGGGAGAAAAAGCATTAAAAGGTGCCACGTTCGACTACTTGCTCTACATGAGACACAGTCTAAAAACTGATATTTTGTACCACTTCTACAACTGACTGTTTTTATAATAGTCTTAACAATCATTGTGTTAAAAATTGTAGAAAGAGTACCACCTATGAAGAATGTGCTGAGGATAAGCAGTTGCTGCCTATCTAACTGCTTGCCGTCTAAATTGTAGGTTGTCTGGGATTCTAGGGTACAAATCATTTTCCCACTGAACTTAGATGGTGAAGCTCCACAATCTTTTAAAATTTGTTTACTCCAGCCTGAGTTGGTCCTTTGTAGCTCATCTGTTCTTTCCTTTTGGTAACTTTTGGGGTCCGTTCTTGTTTTTCTTGGTGTTTTCAGTTCCCAATAATGTGCTTGATATAGGCTTTTTTCTGTTCATGTTGTATTCAGTGAGCACTTTCATCTGAGGAGTTTAGTCCCTAGAAAGTCATCTTGTACTATTTCTTTAGTAGTGTCCTTCCTTTTTTTCTTGTTCTTTCCTTCTGTAACTGTTGTTATTCTATGAAGGACCACATGAGCTGAACATCTAATGTCTCTTCTTTATAATAATATTCTCTATTTCTTCTTAAATCTATTTCCAGGCAATGCTCTCAATTCCTAAAACCAAACCAAAAAAAGGGATTCATAGGAGGGTTGAAATATAAAATTATGTTTTCATTTTCCAAGAGTCTTTCATATTCTCTGGGAGTTTTGTTTGTTTGTCTTTGTTTAAAGATGAAGAGGGTAGTGATTAAGAACACAGATTTTGGAGCCAGACTGAGCTTGAATCCCTATCTCCCACTTAGTAACTCTGTGACCTTGAGCAATTTTAAATTCTCTGTCTCTGTCCTAATCTGAAATGGGGATAATAATAGTCTACTTATCTCAGAGTTCTAAGGATTAAATGAGTTTGTAAACATAAAACGTTAAGAATAAAATCTGGAATGTAGTAAGCCTTATATGTATTTGCTATTATCATTACTATTATCATCATCACTAATACTATTTTGTGTATGATGTCTGCTCACTGTCCCTGAGGATACTAGCTAGAGTTCTTTTTAAAATTCATCTTTTTTCCCTAAGTTACCCATTTCCTCCAATTCAGCTTCATTTTTCTGTTTGCTTTTTTTTTTTCCTCTTTTTTATGCAGGAAGCTTTCTTTAAATATCTGGTAATTCTTGGATACGGGTTCATATATGACAGTGAGGAAATAAATAGCTGATTGGGAGCTTTGCATACAAAGGCAGCTTTTCCTGATTTCAGGTGTTTAGGGTGGCTAGGACAGGACCCATTCATTACAATCGAGAGTCCCTAAATGCCAGAGATAAAAGCTATTCATAGGGCTTCCCTGGTGGCGCAGTGGTTGAGGGTCTGCCTGCCAATGCAGGGAATATGGGTTCGTGCCCCGGTCCGGGAAGATCCCACATGCCGCGGAGCGGCTAGGCCCGCTGGGCCTGCGCGTCCGGGGCCTGTGCTCCGCAACGGGAGAAGCCACAACAGTGAGAGGCCCGCGTACCGCAAAAAAAAAAAAGCTATTCATAGGTTTGATTTTTTTCCCCAAGAGGAACCCTTTGATTATTTCTTTAGGAATGCCTTGCTTCAGTGGATGTGGGTGCCAGCTGTTCCTTATACAAACCTTAAATTAATCTCCCCGTTTTCAGCCCCACCTCTCACTGCTGCTCTCATTGCTGCCCTCTCACTGGGCATCCGCGAGCCTTTGAACCTCTCTGTAGTTCCGCAGATTGATGGGTCCGATCTTAGCTTTTGCCACTCCATGTCTACTGTAGGCTGAGGTTTCCTGTGCTCCACTGCAGCATTTTTCTCTCTGTATTTTCCTGTTCACATTAATTTTTTGAAATCTCTCATCTGTGACATTGTGTGTCACTTATTTTTTACTCCTTTACTATCATTTCAGTAGGTCTTAAAAGAAGTAAAAGCATGTATGGTCTACCTCCCATCTTTAACTAGAAGTCATTGAATGTTTGTAAGTAGAAAAATGACCAGATCAAACGTCATTTGAAGTATAGCAGCATAAACTAACAGACTAGGTTTTCCTGGATATAATTATGTGATGCTTATAGCACCTAGCACATGATATAGATAATAAAACTAGTTATTAAAATAGTGACATAAATATATGTTCTTAGACATAAATAGATCAATATTTAATGAAATAAATATTAAGCAAAATATATTATCATATTACATAAACATAAAATATTAATATGTTATATAATATATTATTCCCCAGGCTAAAACAGAAGTAACTTTCTTCAGAAATCATCTAATCTCTACCTACTCTAGCAGTGCTTTCCATCTATTGCTGAATACCAACCTATCTCTTATCATTGAATATAAATGTGATTTTGCATAGAATAGCAGTAAATTAGTCTTAAACCAGCCTTTGACTTCTAGAAGCTTATAATCCTTTATTTGCAGTAAGATGACAGCTATGAGGATCAAAATACTATCTCAGGGTGGCAATGATGATTAAATGAGATAAAATATATAATTTCATTTTCCCCTTCTTCATACTGTGGACCCAGTTTTAAACCACCTCTAGAATATTTCCATAACTAGAGTAAATTCGCTAATCCAAATCCCCTAACCTGTATCTGTATGAAAATTTTGGTACTTTAAAGGGGATTGTTGCCAGCTCATGGAATGTTACATCTAAAAAGTGTTTTTCCTGCTTTCTTGTTGTCTTAAGCAGCTCCTTTGGGTACTTGATTAAAAGATACTTGTAAGCTTTAGTACTGTTAAAGAAATATACATTGATCATAGCCAAGTCTTTATACTGTGAATCATTTCTTTATCAAAGTTCTATCTTTATAAATTCTAGTCACTTAAATGCAGTTTTTTAGTATTTCCCATCTAATTTGTTGCGCTGTCATGTGTGATTTCTCTTTAATGTTATTGATTAGATTAAGAAAAATGCACTTAGACAAGTTGCTTTCATTTGAAGCTCCCGTAAAAAGAAATATACATACATAAAAATTATAAGTGGTAGCAGAGTTTTATTATAGATTATTAGGGTCTCTCATTTACTTCCTGTCTTTCACATAACCTGGGGGAGGGGAAAGGAGAAATTTTAAATCCAAACCCTAATAAATTCAGTAGATTTCAAGGAAAATAATAAAAATTACAGTAAAGAAGATTCCAGACTCCAGATATCTACAACTATATGATCGTGGCTTAAAGAAATTGCAAAACCACTATGCATTTTTCATAATTAAAATATATTGTCCACCCTTCAAGTTTCCTTATATAAATAAAAAGATTGTAATTTCAGATATCATTATTGTCATACCTATTTGCCTTTATTGTAACTGGAAATTTTCAGTATCTTCTTGTCTCTTTCTGACTGTTCAGTGCTCACACACACATACAGTGTGTGCACACACACACACACACACACACACATCTGAGGGAGTAGTAAAAACAAAAGGCATTTTATTAAGTAAATAACGCTCCTCAGTGGTTTTATTCATTTTAAATAATAGATCAGAAGTTCATTTTTAGGGCACTAGCTTCTATTTTTACATAGGAATTATTTTTAAAACCATACTGTGCTATTTTCTTTCATAATTTGAATGTTGTTATGATTTCTTGGTAGCACTACAGAAATCTTCCTGCTTGTTTTTTGTTTTCTATTCACAGTATTCAAAGTGAGTCATGTGACCTAGATATTGAAAATTGAGGTAGAGTGTGCTGCATTGCTGATATTTACTGTGAAACCTCAGAAACTGCTTCCACAGGCTAGAATTACAGGGTGCACACTGTTTAATATTGCTGCACAATCATTTTTAAAGCTGGCATTAAAATATTGTTTTAAAATATTCAAATAGTAGAACATAATGCTTTTATATTCCAGTTTAAAATGCACAAATAATGATTGTTCATTTTAAAGTTTTAGATCATGCTAGATAAGACTCATTATGGATTTTTCCCCATTATTTACCTTGTGTTTAGAATTACAATAATTTACTTATTTTGAAATCTAACCCCAATAAAGTGCAATTAGTCTGTTGCTATTTCCTAATTTTGGGTGAACTCTGTTAAATTATTAAAAATAAAATAGTATCTAGAGTCTGCAGTATAAAATTGTGCTCATCAAGAGAAGTTATTTTATCATCTGTCAGATTGGTGTAGAGCATGTCTTTCAAGAGGTCAGCTTTTACATTCAGGAAGCCATGTTCTCCCAGTGTGGAAAGCTCTTTCACCATTTAATACTTTTGTGTAAAAAATAAAACCCAGAAAGGAAAGCACTGAATGAATTAAAGCATCTGAACAGGTGACTGACTTTCAAGTCATGTATGTACTGAAAGAATCTGATTTGTTTTCTCTTTACTCACTGCAAAAATATTATAAAATAGAAGAAATAACAGATTACATAACAACTCTCAGCTAAGAAAATTAAAGCACAGATGTGCTAAGGATCAGCTCTGTAGTTTTGTTTGTCCTCTTGATGACAGAGAGATTAGCTTACCAAACTAATTCATAGGTTTCTTTATATAGCCAGGGAAGACTACAGAGTACCAGGGCAGATGACCAGAATCCGTACTGAGAAGTCTAAGACCATAAGCTGGAAACTCAGTGCCTAGAATCCAATCTGAAATACAAGGAGAGGCAGAAATAAGTAAGGAATACAACCAGGTTTGGCCAAAGCTGGGTAGAATGAGGTGCAGTAAACAAATAAACAATAAGCAAATACAAGAGAGTGGCCCGGAACCAGGACTCTAACAGAAAGTGTGGGCACAGCATATTAATACCTTTTGGGGGAGTGGGAATGGGAGGCATATCAGGACTAGAAACTTATTATACTTGAACAGTACACCTAGCTCTGATTTGTCTCCAGCTCCTGGATGAATTTGCTTGTCCTTTTACCTGAATCAGTATTTCCCAAACTGGTGTTTCATGGAACAGTCTTCTAAAAGCTGTATCATGAAGGCCGGGAGAAAATATCAGTTGTCAAGTAAATCTGGAAAATGAAAATACACACACACACACATATATATTCTTCATATTTTTCTTTCTTGAAAATGCATAATGCCCTTATCATGTAAAAGTTTCTTAGTAGTCCTGGAAAAAAGAAATCTGTAAACCCAACCATTCCCAAACATGTTTGACCTAGAACACTGTTTTGCATCATATCAAGTTCCATCTTTTAGAGCTGTGCTCTCCAGGACACCAGTTTGGGAAACTAACTGTCTTGTTTTATAAGTATTTCAGTAAGCTGTTGCAAAGCCATTTTTTAAAGGTAGGATATATGCTGAATAAACGAATGAATTTGTCCAATATTTACTAATATAGTTGTTTCAACTTGGCACAAGATCCAGTCTTTGATACAAGAAGGGCTCACATTATTATTTGTATAGTCAGACAAATAGAAAATCACTATAGCTACTTTTTTTTTTTTTTTTTTTTTTGTGGTATGCGGGCCTCTCACCGCTGTGGCCTCTCCCGTTGCGGAACACAGGCTCCGGACGCACAGGCCCAGCGGCTATGGCTCACGGGCCCAGCCTCTCTGCGGCATGTGGGATCCTCCCGGACCAGGGCAAGAACCCGTGTCCCCTGCATCGGCAGGCAGATTCTCAACCACTGCGCCACCAGGGAAGCCCAAGCTACTTATTTTTAAAGGTCACTTAGTGTGTTGAGTTATATAAGCTAGACTCTACAACACAGAACCACTGATCCCATATTTGGGGTAGCAATCACTGTTCATTAATAAAAGCATCAAAGCATGTTTCACAGCAATTATATTGTGCTCTTAGTACTTCTTGGTAAAGAGGACTCCAACTAAAAGGGTCCTGAAGTGGTCTTGTGTTAACAAGACACACAGAACTGCCAGTAGCCAGGAGATGTGTACTTTCTGTTCTGGATCTGCCATCAGCTGTCTATGAGACATTGTAAAAGATATTTCTCTTCTGAAAGATGAGATTACCACTTCCCAGCTAGATATTAAGAATGAACTTCTAAAAAATTCTAAGTTCTGTGCTCATTCTGTACCCAATATTAATGTGAATTTCCAAAAGATGGATGTAGTATTAAAAGTTTCTTTTACCCTATATTTTAAGTGATCTTCCAAACATAGTTTGGGAAATACAGGACTAAATATATTCCAAAATTCCTTGTAATTCTGAAATGTTATATTCAATTATTCTAAATTATATATTTACGTTTTTCTCCTTACAAGAAACAGGACGGTATATTTAAAAGCAAAGAACTTTACCGTGTGCTTGTGAGGGACCAGAGCTATTTGAAAAATGTCCTAGGTTACAGCATTATCTTATAACAGCTCAACATTTAATTAGATCTTTTTAATTAATTAAAAATAATATATGCATGATTTTAGAGTAGAGTGTTAAAGATTTTTAAAGTTGTTATATAGTATCAGTCTTTATGATTTCTAGATAAAATACTCTAAAATCATGAACATATTATTTTTTACTTTAAAAAATTGCATGTTACAACTCTAAGGAAATAATAGCTAAAAAAGAAATAGTTTTTCCAAAATAGAAACTGTTGGTTTTTGTCACTTAATTTAGTAGTTCATCAGCATCATGTGTCATCGCATATTCTTCTAAAACATTTTTGAATATGACATTATAGTAACTTTCTGCTATTAAAAAAACAAAAATAAAAGAAAAATATTTTATTTCTTTGGAGGTAGAGTGGAATGTAGAATGGTTGGGATTTTCTTAAGGAAAATTTAGTTGCAAAAAATATTTGGGACAGAAGACGGTTTGAAAAGATTCTCACTGGCCAAATTTGAGACAGTTTGAGCATCAAAATAAGTAATGATGATAATGAATTATAACACACTGAATAAAATAAGAATCCAACCATTAAATGAATAAATAAATAAATGAGAGAGAAGAGAAAGCTCTTTCTTAAATTAGAACGACAACTAATACAAGAGATCAGATCATGAAGTTAGAAAACCGTCAATGGGATGCTAAAATTAGTGGGTAAAATTTTACATAAAATACTTCCAAAATATTTCCCCATGAATAACTTTTTAACTATAAAGGAAACAATAATTTGACAGTGGAGAAACCGGTGGACATCACATTAACAAACTGATCAAATTTAACACCATCAATATTGTATTAAACTGGCATTTCATGTGCCTCCTGCTATGATGCACTTGAAAAGCACACAGCATCACCTCTGTAGTATTCCTGCCAAAATGCATAATGCAAAGCTAATCATGAGGAAACATCAGACAGACTCAGAATGAGAGACATTTAGCAAAATACCTGGCCTGCATTCTTCAAAAATGTCAAGATCAAGAAAGACAAAGAGAGGCCAAGTAAAAGTTCCATTTTAAAAGAAACTAAAGAATCTTTAACAACTAAATGTAATGTGTGATAATGGAACCTGGCCCAGGGGATTTTTTAAAAAGTATAAAATGCTAAAAGGGCATTATTTAATAGTTATAAAAAATTTAATATGAACTGTGAGTTACATATATTAAAGTTCTTGATTTCAAAAATTGTATTGTGGTTATATAAGAGAATGCCCATGTTCTAAGGAAATGCTTACTGAAGTTTTTAGAGGTAAATTGGCACATTGCTCCAATTTACTCTCCAAATAAGAAATTAGATAAATAGGTAAGATACTTAGATGACAAAACAAATGGGGCAAAATGTAAACAATTGAGGAATCTGGATGATGTTTCTGGAGAGTTCCTCATCCTATTCTTGCAACATTTCTCTAAGTTTGAATTTATACCAAAATAAAAAGTTTTAATACTTCTTTGAACTTGAGTATGCCACTGAGAGTTAAAGCCTGTTTCATTATCATGGGTCAAATTGTTCCAAGTATTTAAGAAAAAAGGCCAAACCTTAGAAATGTATTCCTTGCTCTTTGTCCAAATTGATAAAATTATAAAGCTAAATTATTATGGTGATTAATCCCCCTCCCTCAAGAAAAGGTAATTTATAGTGTATTTGTGAGCCATGTTAAATTCTTTTTTTTAAGTTTTTTTTTTTTTTTTTTTTGTAATTTTTGGCTGCATCGGGTCTCAGTTGTGGCCCATGGGATCTTCATTGAGGCATGCAGGATCTTTCCTTGCAGAGCGCGGGCTTCTCTCTAGTTGTGGTGGGCGAGTTTTCTCTTCTCTAGCTGTGGCGTGTGGGTTCCAGAGCTCGTGGGCTCTGTAGTTTGTGGCACACAGGCTCTCTAGTTGAGGCGCGCGAGCTCAGTAATTGTGGCATGCGGACTTAGTTGACCCGCGGCATGTGGGATCCTAGTTCGCTGATCAGGGATCAAACCCGTGTCCCCTGCATTGTAAGGTGGGCTCTTTACCCCTGGACCACCAGGGAAGTCCCTCATGTTAAATTCTTTATGTTAAATATACCATATGAATTCAGGGTATTAATATTTTAAGTGAATGCACTTAGAGAATATACAACGGACAGCTATTTCAAGACACACATAAAACTTAGACTACATCCATTCTTCCCAACCTCCACCCCACCTGCCACACGCTTGTTTATTCCTCATCCTCCACTTTATGTGGCTAATTCAAGTGTAACAACAGCTTTGTCCTGTAATCTTTTTTGCCTTCTATATTTTGTAATCATTGTCACTGCTCTATAAAGGTGATAGTTTATGTATTAAATTGAGAAAGGTTTTTTTAAAAAGACTTTCTACTAAAAAAATTACCTAGATTTTGATATTTTCTTTGTGTCCTATATTACTATGTTTTATTTTTTAAGTGGGATAATCATTAAATTATCCTTTTAAATATTTTGAGTGCATTGCCATTTTTTAAAACCTGGCACAATATGTGTATTTACATTATGTATGTTGTTTACATGTATTATGTATATTTACATAAAGGAAGTAAAAATATGTTTTACTTCTTTTACCCTTCTCAAAGTATAAATCCTGCCTTCTTTGGACACATAAGCTATATAGTCTTTATACACTAATTAATATTTGTTTTCTTTTCAGAAGTTACATTTGCGAGTTGGTTGACATTGCGAGTTGGCAAGTCAGAGTAAAATCCAGAGGACTAAATTGTACTGTGGTTTAATTTTTTTAAGATATTTTCCATTTAATAGATAATCAGGAGGCAAAGACTGTAATAGATTCATATATCAGCTGGTATAATTTTTGTATCCAAGAGCCTAGACCAAAAACAAATGTGTAAGAGGGGTAAACTAAGAGGGACAAAGTATGTGTGAATATGTGAGTATGTTTGAAGCAGGATTTTTCAATTGTTTTGATGTTTCTGTGTAAGAAAGATTATTATTATTATTATGCCATACCGCATGGCATGTGGGATCTTAGTTCCCTGACCAGGGATTGAACCCATGCCCCCTGCAGCGGAATCTCAGAGTCTTAACCACTGAACCACCAGGGAAGTCCCAAGAAGGCATATTCTTATTCTTAACGTTATAAATATTGAGAGAGATGAAGGATTGTTTTCTCACGGAACATTTAATGGCTTTCTAAGTAAAGGTAAATATATAAGCATTTCAGCAAATGATTTTTTTTTCTGTTGAATCTTATTTTTTTTAATTCCACCAAGAATTGTATAGTCTACATTCAAAATGTATTGAATAAAACATGTCAGTAATATTCTTGCCCTATTTTTAACAACCATATAATTTCTCTGAGAAAATGGTCTTGTGTCATCATGTAAAATTATTTTATAGAATTAAATCTTGGTGCTCTTATCTACATAAGAAAGGATTCAACACCAATTTTGACCTACTTTTTTTTCTCATTCAGATTTTTTTAGCAAGAGAATAACTGTCTCACACCAAGATTTGAAACCAGAATTTTACCGTAACATATTTAAAAAGAGAAACTCATTCTTCTTGTGTTTCTGTAATCTGAATATCAGGTTATACCATATCACCAGCCAGCAGATGGAGAAAAAAAAAAAATGCTCTGGGAAGCTAGGCTATAAATACTAGGTTAATTCCAGAACTTCAGGATTTTCAAAATTTTGCTAAAGCTTCTCTAAACTCTCTGATCTTTTAGTAAGAAATTCATAGTTTAGAGTGGGAAAGAAAGGCACAGAATCTCAAGTTGAGGTCTGTATACTTCAGGTGGTTTCATCATCCTCTTATACATCCTGTGAAAGCCATTTTTGGTTCTCTAATCTTCTCACTGGTGTCGGTTCAAAAAAAATCATTCAATTGGGAATAGAAAAGTGATTTTTTTTTCCCATAATACCAGTGTTGTTACTCTCTCATACATCTAGTGACCTTCCTATTTTAAAAAATCAATGTATTAAATTTACCCTTAGTAATTGAATGCCCAGTTGGAAAAGCTGCTTTGGCTTTCATTCATTAAGTATAATTCATGCACATGTGTGCCAGGTTCTGTAGTTGGATTAACGTTGCAGACATAGACGATATAGTTCCCATTCTCAAGTTGCTTAAGACAAGCCGACTAAACCATAACAATGCAATATAATAAATATGATATAAGTAAGCACAATGTGCTATGGAGGTATGTAGTAATAGCTCCTAACCCAAAGTGGGTAGTTGTAGAAGTTAGTGATTTTGACTACCAAAAGATGGGGTTAGTAAAATATGAGGTGAAATTTGTGATCCAAATCAGCTTTTTTCAAGACAAACATTAGTCTTATTAACATTACCAATGTATCGAATGTCTATGATATGTTAAGTGTTACAACAAATGCAGTCTTATCATCTATATTAGATATCTTAATAATAATGAGAATTTTTTTTCCCTAAGAAAATATTTGTCTTATTTCTTCTGATTGTTGGGCTCCTTATGGTTACTGGTATATGCCAGTTCAGGGCACACAACTCTCACGTACTGTTGGCTTTCAGAGATACCCAAGGAAAACTATGGATTCATTAGTAAAAATTCATCCTTTACTACTATAAACCCAACTCAAACTCATGTCATACTAATGATTGTTAGATCATTCCCTTCATCCTTGTGTGTGAAGGACAGTAAATCATGATTACATTGTGAGCCCCCAGTGGTAGGAAAAGCATTGTGATGTAGTGTTTCTGAAAAGTAGTAGTAATAAATTTGGAGAAACAGCCTTGAACAGAGAGGGAGATTTCCAAACACAAGAAAAAGGGAATACAGAAATTAAGATGAAAGATAAGAAGGTGGGAAAGGTTAGCAAAGAGAACATGAGTTTAAGTGAAGTAAGTGGAAGAAAATGTAGTACGCTCAAGAAGTTTGAGGACGTTAATAGTTAAATATCATGCAAAAAGACTTAATGGAAACTCACTGTACTTGAAGTTGGGATGTTGGGCAGTCTTTGTTATTTTCTACAATTCTGTCTCTGATTTTTACCAACTCTGCTTCCACGGTAACTGAGGAAAACTACTTTAGCCTTTTGATCAGTTGTTCTAATTAGCTCTCTATAGTGTAATGAAGACCTATATCTTATCTTTAGTTGCATACTGCAGTAAACACATAGTTTAGTCGTATATAGTCATCTAATTTTTAAAAGAATTATGTGTTGATATGGCTACAGAATTAATTTTTAACTTTGGTAAGAACAGACTATAGTGGTAAATGAAAAACTTGTTCTGTAATATCACAGGAAAGGAAGCAGACCCAATTTTTGAATAAGCTGAACCATTCAACGTTTTCAGGAAGCAGAGGGAGAGAATATCTTTGAGAAGGTTTTGTTTACTTATTTATTTCCACTCATGATTTTAGTAGATCTCAGTCAATTGGGGGACTAATACCTCTTGTTCGGTGATACCATTTCATTACAGTGAGAAGTACACAGTGAATAACCGGATAATGACCTAACACAGTAATGATTCTTGTTGATTTATATCTCATGGGGAAAAATAAAAACATGTTCATCTGTATTTGCTGTTGAAAGGAGAGGTTTTACAAGTACCATTTTTGCTTTCACTTATCATGCATTACATCTATTATCTTTTCAATAGTTGATAAATCATAAGACTTTTTGGACCAAAGTATGTTGGAACCTTTAGGATTTTGAAAATTTCAAACTGATGGTATTCATATGACATAAATGTTGATGATGGCTTAAATTTTAAAATGGACAAGCTTCTGTCTACCTGCAAGTCACCTTTTTAGGAGATTCTGAAACCAGTTACATTTACTGAAAAATCCCCAATTAAAATGTGAAGCAAGTAAAATACTCTCAATAGTCATTAGGTGACTATAATCCTTTTTTTTGTATTTACCAATTAGAATTATTCTTAATACTGTAATTGGCTTTCCACACTCTCCTTTTTGAGCACAGTCCTTTTAAGTGTTGAATATAGCCTTACCTGATGACATTACTGGTATAATATATTGAGATACTTCATTGGGTTGGAGTGACTTACTAGATGCCAATTTGCCACACCCAGAATGTTGCAAAGCTTAGAACATGGCACACAGGCCTATTTACTTGTTCCAGACTAAATAAGTATCTTTGTGTATGTGTGTGTATATACACATATGCCCATGTATTCCTTTATTTCAATGATCTTTCTTACAGAGATAGACGGCAGAACAATTCTGAATGTATACGTAGGTGTTTAACAATCCTCAGTCATCATATTATCTTTTACAGTGTAAAAGACCCTTGAGCAACATTAAGCAATATAAGACCATATTCTGTATCTCTTGTTATGGGTCTAAGGTATCCTGTTTTCTTTTTTTTTTTTTTAACCTCGATAAATTAGTTAGTTAACAGGTGCTTGTTGAACACTTTCTAAGTGTAACCTAAAGTTCAAAGTAATATTAAAGAAAGAAAGTGAAACCCTGGCTCCTGTTGACCTTCCATTTAAGTGCTTACCCATAGTAGGAGAACCTGCAGGTGACCAGTCTGCTCCCTTGCCCTGGGGTTGAGGTGTGGAGGACAGAGTACATCCTCTCAGGACCCTGGGATACTGAAGAAGATGATCCTTCAGAGAGATGTGCAAATTGGTGCCGCAGATACAAAGTAATAATAATACAGATTGTACTGTCCTCCTGAATTGTCATACCTAGCCTCCTTTCTGCCACACATACATATGACTATACTTATATTTTAGAGCATTTCTTTTTTTTACTCCTAACTGTGCTTTTTTCTTAACGTTAGAAAACAATACTATTTTAAATACTTGATCGCTATTCCCAGTATAATGATTTTATTTTGGATTCAAGTTAACTTTTTAGCTAACATTATTTAATGCCTGTTGTATACAACTATTATGCTAAACATTGATCCTGAATTCCACAGCCCTGGACTTTTATTTTGGCATCCTTTCCAAAGTATAATACTTGTAATTAATGAAAATTCTATAAGCACCAGCTCCAAAACACCATGGTTTAATAGTATATCTTGGACCTACTGCTGAATCTTTATTAGTAAAAAGAGAGTTTAGGGAAAAAATATTTTTAAATCATATATTTTTGTATCGGTCAAGGTTCTTTATTACAAATAACATAATCCTCTTTGACCAGTTTAACATCAAAGGAAACACATTGAAAGGTATTAAGTAGCTAACAGACTCCAGCAGGACCACAGAGCTGGCTCTGAAGTTAATAACATTTTCCAAGCATCTTTCAGGAGCTCCTCTAGCGAAAAACACTCTTCACTGGCACCCAGCACTTATGATGCATCCGTCTGAACACCACTACTGTCCCCGAAGAATATCCCAAAGAAATACCTGATATTTCTACCAACAAATCAAGTTCTCCAAGAAGAGTTGTATCCTCAGGTTGTTTGCTTCCAATGTCAAATCACACTCTGTGAATTTGATTGCTAGAACCAAAGATACTAGCCTAGCTGCAAGACAGTCTCAGAATGCTAGTTTTCTGATCTCTGCCTTGAGAAGATTGGTATCGTATGGTAGAAAGTTAACAAAATATAGAGGAAGTGTTCAAAACGTGGTGGCAGCCAGGGTGACCAATGCCACAGACAACAGTGAACTAGATTAATTTTCATGTTAAATCTTCTTTGCAGCATTTTATATTTTGGGGGGTCAGATATAGGTCATTGTCTTTCTCTGGGAAATTTATCCCAATCTTTGCCTTCAGTAAGCATCCAAATTATTTTCTCAGTAAATCACCCACCATATATTAACTTCTCTAATCACCATTCATTCTTGAACTGAACGAGAGGAGCACATCTGTGGTGTAAGGCAAGATTTCTTGACCTTAGCACTTTTGACATTTCAGATGGATAATTCTTTGTTGCTAGGGACAGTCCTGTGCATTATGGGATGTTTAGCAGCATCTCTAGCCTCTACCCATTAGGTGCCAGTGGCATACACACACACACACACACACACACACACACACACACAATGATAATTTAAACTGTCTTCAGAAATTGACAAATGTCCCCAGGGGTGCAAAATCACTGCCAGTACTGAGCTTTACCGACCAGAGCAACAGCCAGCTCTACCAACCACCATCCCTCCCATGAGGAAACTTCCACAAGCCTCTTAGATATCCTCATCAACCAGAAGGCAGACAGCAGAAGCAAGAAAGATACACAAGACAAAAAGGCAGAGGGCTATGTACCAGATGAAAGAACAATATAAAACCCCAGAAAAAACAACTAAATGAAGTGGAGATAGGCAATCTTCCAGAAAAAGAATTCAGAATAATGATAGTGAAGATGATCCAGGACCTTGGAAAAAGAATGGAGACAGGGATTGAGAAGATGCAAGAAATGTTTAACAAAGGCCTAGAAGAATTAAAGAACAAACAAACGGAGATGAACAATACAATAACTGAAAAGAAAAATACACTAGAAGAAATCGATAGCAGAATAACTGAGGCAGAAGAACGAATAAGTGACCTGGAGGACAGAATGGTGGAATTCACTGCTGCAGAACAGAATAACAAAAGAAGAATGAAAAGAAATGAAAACACCCTAAAAGACCTCTGGGACCATAAAACACAACAACATTCGCATTTTAGGGGTCCCAGAAGGAGAAGACGGAGAGAAAGGACCCAAGAAAATATTTCAAGAGATTATAGTCAAAAACTTCCCTAACATGGGAAAGGAAATAGCCACGCAAGTCCAGGAAGCGCAGAGAGTCCCATACAGGATAAACCCAAGGAGAAACACGCCAAGACACATAGTAGTCAAACTGGCAAAAATTAAACACAAAGAAAAATTATTGAAAGCAGCAAGGGAAAAATGACAAATAACATACAGGGAACTCCCATAAGGTTAACAGCTGATATCTCAGCAGAAACTCTGCAAGTCAGAAGGGAGTGGTATGATATACTTAAAGTGATGAAAGGGAAGAACCTACAATCAAGATTACTCTACCCGGCAAGGATCTCATTCAGATTCGATGAAGAAATCAAAAGCTTTACAGACAAGCAAAAGCTAAACAAAAGACACAGGCTTGCTGAATGGTTACAAAAACAGGACCCATCTATATGTGGTCTACAAGAGACCCACTTCAGACTTAGGGACACATACAGACTGAAAGTGAGAGGTTGGAAAAAGATATTCCATGCAAATGGAAATCAAAAGAAAGCTGGAGTAGCAATACTCAGTTCAGATAAAATAGACTTTAAAACAAAGACTATTATAAGGCACAAGGAAGGACACTACACAATGATCAAGGAATCAATCCAAGAAGAAGATATAACAATTATAAATATATATGGACCCAACATAGGAACACCTCAATACATAAGGCAACTGCTAACAGCTATAAAAGAGGAAATTGACAGTAACACAGTATTAGTGGGGGACTTTAACACCTCACTTACACCAATGGACAGATCATCCAAACAGAAAATTAATAAGGAAACACAGCTTTAAATGTCACAATAGACCAGATAGATTTAATTGATATTTATAGGACATTCCATCCAAAAACGGCAGATTACACTTTCTTCTCAAGGGCACATGGAACATTCTCCAGGATAAATCACATCTTGGGTCACAAATCAAGCCTCAGTAAATTTAGGAAAATTGAAATCATATCAAGCATCTTTTCTGACCACAACACTATGAGATTAGAAATCAGTTACAGAGAAAAAAACATAAAAAACACAAACACATGGAGGCTAAGCAATACGTTATTAAGTAACTAAGAGATCACTGAAGAAATCAAAGAGGAAATCAAAATATACCTAGAGACAAATGACAATGAAAACACGATGATCCAAAACCTATGGGATGCAGCAAAAGCAGTTCTAAGAGGGAAGTTTATAGCTATACAAGCCAACCTCAAGAAACAAGAAAAATCTCAAGTAAGCAATCTAACCTTACACCTAAACGAACTAGAGAAAGAAGAACAAACAAAACCCAAAGTTAGCAGAGGAAGAAAATCATAAAAATCAGAGCAGAATTAAATGAAATAGAAACAAAGAAAACAATAGCACAGATCAATAAAACTACAAGCTGGTTCTTTGAGAAGATAAACAAAATGGAATAACCATTAGCCAGACTCATCAAGAAAAAGAGGGAGAATACTCAAATCAATAAAATTAGAAATGAAAAAGAAGTTACAACAGACACCGCAGAAACACAAAGCATCCAAGAGACTACTACAAACAACTTTATGCCTATAAAATGACAACCTGGACGAAATGGACAAATTCTTAGAAAGGTATAACCTTCCAAGACTGAACCAGGAAGAAATAGAAAATATGAACAGACAAATCACAAGTAATGAAATTGAAACTGTGATTAAAAACTTCCAACACACAAAAGTCCAAGATCAGATGGCTTCACAGGTGAATTCTATCAAACATTTAGAGAAGAGCTAACACCCATACTTTTCAGACTCTTCCAAAAAATTGCAGAGGAAGGAAAACTCCCAAACTCATTCTATGAGGCCACCATCACCCTGATACCAAAACCAAACAAAGATGCTGCAAAAAAAAAAAAAGAAAATTACAGACAAATATCACTGATGAATGTACATGCAAAAATCCTCAACAAAATACTAGCAAACAGAATCCAACAACACATTAAAAGGATCATACAGCATGATCAAGTGGGATTTATCCCGGAGATGCAAGGATTCTTCAATATACGCAAATCAATCAATTTGATACACCTTATTAACAAACTGAAAAATAAAAACCATATGATCATCTCAATAGATGCAGAAAAAGCTTTTGACAAAATTCAACACCCATTTATGATAAAAACTCTCCAGAAAGTGGGCATAGAAGGAACATAACATAATAAAGGCCATATACGACAAACCCACAGCAAACATCATTCTCAATGGTGAAAAACTGAAGGCATTTCCTGTAAGATCAGGAACAAGACAAGGATGTCCACTCTCACCACTATTATTCAACATAGTTTTGGAAGTCCTAGCCATGGCAGTCAGAGAAGAAAAACAAATGAAAGGAATACAAACTGGAAAAGAAGAATTAAAACTGTCACTGTTTGCAGATGACATACTATACATAGAGAATCCTAAAGATGCCACCAGAAACCTACTGGATCTAATCAATGAATTTGGTAAAGTTGCAGGGTACAGAATTAATGCACAGAAATCTCTTGCATTCCTATACACTAATAATTAAAAATCTGAAAGAGAAATTAAGGAAACACTCCCATTTACCACTGCAACAAAAAAAAAATAAAATACCTAGGAATAAACCTACCTAAGGAGACAAAAGACCTGTTTGCAGAAAACTGTAAGACCCTGATGAAAGAAATTAAAGGTGATACAAACAGATAGAAAGATATACCATGTTCTCGGATTGGAAGAATCAATATTATGAAAATGACTAAACTATCCAAATCGATGCAATCTACAGTACCCAGATCCAATGCAATCCCTATCAAATTACCAATGGCATTTTTTAAAGAACTAGAACAAAAAAATCTTAAAATTTGTATGGAGATACAAAAGACCTCGAATAGCCAAAGCAGTCTTGAGGGAAGAAAACGGAGCTGGAGGAATCAGACCTCCTGACTTCAGACTATATTACAAAGCTACAGTAATCAAGATAATATGGTACTGGCACAAAAACAGGAATATAGATCAATGGAACAAGGTAGAAAGCCCAGAGATAAACCCATGCACATATGGTCAACTAATCTATGACAAAGGAGGGAAGGATATACAATGGAGAAAAGACAGTCTCTTCAATAAGTGGTGCTGGGAAAACTGGACAGCTACAT
>NC_041215.1:55490638-55511592 GCF_002837175.3 Physeter macrocephalus
TACAAGCAGCTCATGCAGCTCAATATTAAAAAAACAACCCAATCCAAAAATGGGCAGAAGACCTAAATAGACATTTCTCCAAAGAAGACATACAGATGGCCAAGAAGCAAATGAAAAGCTGCTCAACATCACTAATTATTGGAGAACTACAAATCAAAACAATGAGGTGTCACCTCACACCAGTTAGAATGGCATCATCAGAAAATCTACAAACAACATAAATTGATACAGCCACTATGGAGGACAGTATGGAGGTTCCTTAAAGAACTAAAAATAGAACTACTATACAACCCAGCAATCCCACTACTGGGCATATACCCTTAGAAAGCCATAATTCAAAAAGACACATGCACCCCAGTTTTCATTGCCGCACTATTTATAGTAACCAGGTCATGGAAGCAACCTAAATGCCCATCGACAGACGAATGAATAAAGAAGATGTGGTACATGTATACAATAGAATATTACTCAGCCATAAAAAGGAATGAAATTGGGTCATTTGTAGAGTTGTGGATGCATCTACAGACTCATACAGAGTGAAGTACATCAGAAGGAGAAAAACAAATATCATATATTAATGCATATATGTGGAACCTAGAAAATGGTACAGATGAACCAGTTTGCAGAGCAGAAACTGAGAAACAGAAGTAGAGAAAAAACATATGGACACCAGAGGGGGAAAGCAGCGGAGGCTGGGGGTTTTGGTGTGATGAATTGGGAGATTGGGGTTGACATGTATACACTGATGTGTATAAAATGGATGACTAATAAGAAAAGTAATTAAAGAAAAAAAGACAGGCAAGGCCCCTGATCTCGTGTAGCTCATATTCTAGAACAGTGGAGGATGGGGAGGAGGCAGACAATAAACAAGTAAATAATAAATGAACAGAATATTTTTAAAAAAAAATCACTGCCAGTTGTGGCCACTAAGTTACAACTGTGTTTTTGCTTAGTGGACAGTTTACACAAATAAATAGAAGCTACCTTTGACTACTTTATCTGTGTTTCTCACCATTGATGTTGTAGTTATATGTCTCTCACTGCTTCCCCTAAATTCTTCTCATCAAAATGTAAGAAATTGTATAAATCTAAAAAGGAGGTTGAAAAATTCTCTCTTCTGTGTAGCTTCCTCCAGTACTTCCCTTTTGCTTTGTCTTCTGTCCCTTCTGCACAGTGTAACTATTCTACATCCTCTCCCTTCTTCAAGGGTAGTCTTGACATTGGATACCTATAGGAAGGAAAGGAGAAGGAAAGTTAGTTCATATTTTCAGTTTAAACTTTGTGCCCCAGAAATTTGGTTAATTGAGTGAGTACATATTTCTTAAGCTTATCATTGGAACAAATGAAATACAAGTCTCCATTTTGTCATTACATTACATTTACTTGAAAAGATGTTCCCAGGATACAGAAATTAGCTGTTATGTAGTCAAGATTTGGGATAGAGCCTGGAAAGCCTCTTTAAAAAATCTTCCGATGTTTCCTTTTGTAATTCACAGCATGCACAGGGAACTATAGGTAAGCCACATAAATTGCCTTTTTCTTTTCATGCTTATTGCAGTATTCATTAATTTATATATATTTTCACTCCTTAAAAAATAGTTTATATGAGTAAGATGGTTTTATATATTAATCCTTAACTATCCTAAGCAAAAAGAAAATAGTAAAAAAATAATAATAATCAGTTTAATGACATTTGGTTTCCTGATAAATTTCAAAGTTGACATGAATCATATTGCTACTTTTTCAAATTAACTTCCAAAATTGCTAACCTGTTTTAAGAGTTTAGGAGCATGCTTTTCCAAAATTGAAAAGTAACATCTAATTTCCTTATTTTAAGCATTTCTTTTTTTTTTTTTTTTTTGCGGTACGCGGGCCTCTCACTGTTGTGGCCTCTCCCATTGCGGAGCACAGGCTCCGGACACGCAGGCTCAGCGGCCATGGCTCACGGGCCCAGCCGCTCCGCGGCATGTGGGATCTCCCCGGACCAGGGTTCGAACCCGTGTCCCCTGCATCAGCAGGCAGACTCCCAACCACTGCGCCACCAGGGAAGCCCTTAAGCATTTCTTTTACTGCTTAATAAGTTGTAGCTTTGCAAGTATAAGAACATGATTAAATTTCTTTTTGTATTGCTTTTAAATAGAATGAATAATTCAGCTCTTTATAAGAATAGTTTCAGTTTTTATACTGTATCATAAATAGCTCATTAGCCATGTTAAAGAGATTTTTTTCTCCTTGCCAGAAATACTTAAGGTTTTTCTATTATTAAAAAAGAAAGAGAAATGTTGATGTTATTGTCTTGAAATAATTCACTAATTCTAAACAATACATTTTTATTTATTAATTTTGGCTAACTTTATCTTAATGTATCTCCAGAGTGTTTATTATTCTAATTAAACTCATTTAGAATTTGGTATAGCTCAGATATGTTTTAACAGTATAGGAAAAATACTTATTTACAAATGTGTGATTAGGTAATCACAAACATAATTTTTTGCTCTCTGTTGACCTATTTGGAAAGTAACAAATATTTTGTGGCTTACATCTTCCTATTTTTAATATTAGCGAGGTTAGAATTTTACATAATGCATCAAATGAAAAGAATTTGGAGAGTCTGAGGTACACCATGTAAAATATAATTAAACATAAGAAATTGATATTCATGTTTTATTATTTATGGTTAAAATTAAAGCAAATATTTAATTGGAAAGGGAAGACTAATACATTCTTGCTCAAGTCTGAATTATCATTAAATTTTTTAGAAACTATTATTTTTATTATAAAATAATACTATTTTGAAAATAGTGGAATAAGTAGAAAATCAGAATGAAGACCTCCATTTCTAGCAGTGTAACAGATTACTCTGAAGGGCTGTCTTAATTGTAAACAACCAAATCTTGCATAAAACAATATTATTTCATTGTTATGTTCCACAGGTTGAAGTAAAACCTCAACAAGCAAGGAAAGAAAAAAACTTGGGCTGAAACTAAATCATGAGCAGTAAACATACAAGACAGGGGTGTTGTCTTAATGGCAAATGAAAGTAAAAACACTTAATCCAGAAAGAAACCTGTAGGCCAACAACAAGATAAAGAAGCTGGAAGAAATTCTCACTTAAAGCCCCCAGGTGGGGTTTTTTTCCTCCTGTTTTATTTACAGATTATGTCAACCATATATGTGTTCATAATCAAAGTCCAGCAAACACATAAGGAAATAACCCATTGTGAGTGAGATTTAGCAGTATTGACCTAAAACAAATAGACTGCCAGTTATTTCTCCAGGGAAAAAAAGGGGGGTTAATTTGGGATCAGCAGAGAAGTGCAATTTGGAGTCTGCATCCATGGTGAGCCACATGCAAGTCTCCACAAAGTCTCTTCTTTATAGAAGAGAAAAAGAAGTTGGAAAGGCTATAGTAAACTAAGAGTTTATGATTGGCAGAATTGTTGCCAGGAAAGAAGAGAAGTCTTTCTTCTTCCTTTAGGCTCTGCCGTCATCTCAGAGCATGAGAGCTCCCTCTTCTGGTATCACGACTCTGTTTAATTGAGGTTTCTGTTTATTAATTTTTACAGTAGAAATGACAAATTACAAATTTAGACCCCAAGGACTGTAGATACTGAAATTATCTGATGTAGAATATGTAAAAGCAAACCTGAAATACTTTTAAAAATAAGCCAACAGAATTGAACTTACAAGTGGAAAATTTAATTGTCGAAATGAAAAAGAAATCCTCAATGGTTAGGTGTATTAGTATCTAGTCAGAAAAACAAAAACCATTCTAATTATTTTATACAGAGACAATTTAATACAGGGAATTTGTTACATAGGTTATTAGAAAGGACCAGAAAAGAAAAGAGAGGATGACTGGCAGAGCAAATAAAAAGGAAAAAGGAGTAATAGCCAGAGCTCAGAAGCTGCTAACATTTCTTGGTTGGAGCCTGTGATCCTAGACTCACTGAGATTCTGTTGCAGTCACTTTTGGATCCACCAAAGTGGTGTCATCTCAGCCAGAATTACCAAAAAGTCACACTGCCTCTTCTCAAAATGCTGGGTTCCAGAATCACCTCTTCCCTGTTGCCCAAATAGCAACTCTTTCTTTATAATCTGCAACTGGTGTCTTTTATTGAAAGAATTCAATAAGAAACTTGTCAGGGGAACCAGGCATTTTCAAACTCCTCACCTCATACAATACTAAGCAGAGCATAGAACAGTGGAAACAATGAGGACTTTAAGAGTCAACAGACAAATAGTTGGCAGAATGGGTTATGTATCAGTTTGAACACAGCTGAAGGGAGAATTGATGGGTTAGATGGGATGTTTTAAAATGACAGAATATATGAAAAAAACAAATACATTGAAAACATGAAACGAAGGTAGAGATTTGTAGGCTTAAATGGGAAATTCTGAGACTAATCAAAGCTTCCCACAGAAAAAATAGAGGAAAAGAAGGATAGACAGTATTTAAAGAGCTAATAATTGATAATTTTCCAGAAATGGTGAAGAATAGAGTCTACAAATAGCAGAAGTACAAGATGTAACAAGCAAGAAAAATAGAAAGAAATCCATATCTTGAGATTGTATGGTAAAACTGTAGGACATCAGACAAGGAAAAGTAGTAAAAGCAGCCTGAGGGGGTAAAAACACATAAGCTGAAAAGAAACAGTGAAATGGACAACAGACCCCTCAAAAGCAACAATGGAAACTAGAAATCAATGGAATATCTTTAAAGTGCAGAGAGAAAATACTTGTCAACCTAAAATAGTGTGCCTAGCAAAACTTTTTTTCAAGCCAAAGTGCTAAAAAGTGTAGACAACCAAAAACAGAGTTTACCACCAACAGACATGAACTAAAGGAACTTCTAAAAGGAAATGATTAATTTAGAAAAATATCATTTAAATGACAGAAAAAAGGAAATAATTTCAAAGTCAAATGTATGATGCTAGAAGTAATGATGAGTGAAAAAAATTGGCAGATAAAAATCCAGTAAAATCTATATAAAATACCATTGCTACTAGTAGTAATAATAATAGATATTATTTAAAGTTTCAGGGATTGAAGAAGATGGAAAGAATGTAATGTTAGACATCAACAGCATGAAAGCCTGGGGAGGGATACAGCAGGGATTATCAGTACGCATAGTAAAATTTCCAAGGAAATTAAAAGAGTATAAAAGGAGTGTATGAGGGCAATTTCATGGCAGTCCAGTGGTTAGGACTCAGCTCTTTCACTGCTGGGCCTGGAGTTTGATCCCTGGTTGGGGAATTATGATCCTACAAGCCACACAGTGCAGGAAAAAAAAAGAGAGGGTATGATATTCAGTCCAATAGAAGGGAGAAAATGGAATAAGTTCCAAACAAATAAAAACTACACCAATCAATTTTTAAGGCAAGAAGAGAGTTGTGTTTTTTTTAAGCATAGAAAAGTGGGACCAATAGACAGCAAAAGGTGTAAAGTAATTGAAACAAGTCTAAATACATTAGCAATTACAATCAATGACACTCTGAAAACATAAAGACATGAAAAAGTTAAAAATAAAAGGTAGTAGAAAGTTTTACTGGGCAAACCCCAAACAAACAAAAGCTGGGACGTCAATCTTAATGTGACAAGCATGACTAGAGATAAAAAGGGTCACCACATAATAATGAAAGGTTCAGTTCACTAGAAAGATATATAACATGCTCCCTGGTTTCAAACTATATTAAAAAGCTATAGTAATTAAAACAATATGGTATTAGTGTAAAAACAGGCATGTAGATCAATGGAACAGAATAGAGATCCCAGAAATAAACCCATGCATGTATGGTCAATTAATTTACAACAAAGGAGCCAGGAATATGCAGTGGGTAAAGGATAGTCTCTTCGATAAATGGTGTTGGGAAAATTAGACAGTCTCATGAAGAAGAATGAAACTGGACCGCTTACATCATACACAAAAATTAACTCAAAACAGGTTAAAGACTTGAACACAAGACTTGACACCATAAAAATTCCTGGAAGAAAACATAGACAGTAAGCTACTTGACATAAGTCTTGGCAATAATTTGTTGAATTTGACACCAAAACAACAAAAGCAAAAATAAACAAGCAGGACTACATAAAACTAAAAAGCTTCTGTACAACAAAAGAAACTATCAACAAAGCGAAAACACAACCTACTGAATGGGAGAAAATAATTGCAAATCTTACATCTGATAAGGGACAAATACCCAAAATGTACAAAAAATAAAATTTAAAAATAAAAATTGGGCAGAAGATCTCAATAGATATTTTTCCCAGGAAGATATACAGATGGCCAACAGATATATGAAAAGTTGCTCAACATCATTAATATACAAGGAAATGCAAATCAGACCACAATGAGATATCACCTTACACCTGTTAGAATGACTGTCATCAAAGAGTAAACAAATAATAAGTGTTGGTGAGCATGGAGAAAATGGAACCCTTGTGCACTGTGGGTAGGAATGTAAATTGATGCAGCCACTATGGAAAACAGTATGGAAGTTCCTCAAAAAAATTAAAAACAATTACCGTATGATCCAGCAGTTTCACTTCTGAATATTTATCTGAAGAAAGTGAAAACATTAATTTGAAAAGATATATGCACCCCCATGTTCATTGCAGCATTATTTACAATAGCCAAGAGATGGAAACAACCTAAGTGTCCATCAGTGGATGAATGGATAAAGAAAATGTGTATATGTACAATGGAATATTATTCAGCCACAAAAAGAATGAAATCTTGCCATTGGAGACAATTTGGATGGAACTCAAGGGCATATGCTAAGTGAAGTAAGTCAGAGAAAGACAAATACTGTATGATTTCACTTATATATGGAATCAAAAAAGAACAGAAATCAAGCTTATAGATACAGAAAACAGATTGGTGCTTGCAAGAGGTAGGGTTTGCGGGGTGAGAGAAATGGGTGAAATTTAAACAAAACAAAAACAAGTGTTAGAGAACTGACATGCCTAAACTTCCCAACAATCAAGCCAAACTAAAGAGATAAAAGGATAAAAATATATATAACAATATTAAGCCTCTATGCCCATAAAAACATGGCTTCAAAATATATTAAAATATTAAAATTCAATAAAATTAAAGGAAGAAAGTGATAAATTCAATACCATAATAAATTTTAACATACATTTGTCTGATTGAACTCTGTACCCAACAATTAGACAATATGCATTCTTCTCAAGTGATTACTCATTTACAAAAATTCACCATATTTTTAAACCACGAAATGTCAATAAATTTCAGAGAATTATCTTACAGACCACATCTTCTGACATATAAATAAAAGTCAATAGCTAAGAGATAAATTTTTAAATGACTATACATTTGGAAATTTAAAGAAAAAAGACTTTTGAATAACTCATGAACCAGAAAGGAAATACTTCTAACTGGACAAAAACTAAACATTTCAAAGGTATAGGATACATAACCTTAAATGCTTACATTAGATAAGGAGGGAGGCTGAAAGTCAATGACCTAGGGTTCCAATTTAATGAGTTAGAAAATGAACAATAGCTTTAAAAGAAAAAAGTAAGAATGGGATAACAAAGAGCAGAAACCAATGAAATAGAAAACATTTAGCAGGTGGGATCAACAAAGCCTGAAATTCCTTCTTTTAAAACACCTATGAAATAGATAAACCTCTGGAAGTTTAATCAGTTAAAAATTAAAGAGAAAAAGCAGAAATAAATGATATTATCAGTTTTTTTAAAAGGTACACACCTACAAATCAAGTAGAGATTAAAGGATAAGAGGATACTCTTAACAACTTGATACCAATAAATTTTGAAAACTTAGGTAAAATATACAAACTCCTAAGAATTATCGCTTACCAGAAGTGACTCAAGAACCAGATGAAAACCAGAATAACTCTGTAATCACTAAAGAATTAAATACTTTGTTAAAACCTTCTCATTAAAAAAAAAAAAAAACTATTCTGGCAGAGTTACAACTGACCTCTGACATTTCAAATAAAAATTATTTCAAACTTACATACTCTTCCAGAGAAGAGAAAAAGAATAAGTATCCCCAAATTCAGCAAATACATCTATATCAAAACCTTAATATCCAAACCAGACAAAGACAGCAAGAGAAAATAAAAGTATGATTCATTCTCACTCACGAATGTTAATATCAAATCCTAAACAAAACATTAGCAAACTGAATACAACAATGAATAAAAGGAGAAAATACATCAGGACTAAGAAGGGCATCAAAAGAATGCAAATGTGGTTTAACATTAGGGGGGAAAAATTTGTATGTGTCATTTAGCATATTTACAGGAGAAAAAACGTCATCTCAATAGGTTTTTTAATAATTTAGTTGACTCATTCAACTAAATTGGGGGAGGAATAAAACCTCTTAGCCAAAGTGGGAAAAAAGGGAAGATTCCCTAACTTCATAAAGGGTATCTATCAAGAATATGCAGCAGGGGCTTCCCTGGTGGCGCAGTGGTTGAGAGTCCGCCTGCCGATGCAGGGGACACGGGTTCGTGCCCCGGTCCGGGAATATCCCGCATGCCGCGGAGCGGCTGGGCCCGTGAGCCATGGCCGCTGGGCCTGCGCGTCCCAAGCCTGTGCTCCACAACGGGAGAGGCCACAACAGTGAGAGGCCCGCGTACCACAGAAAAAAAAAAAAAGAATATGCAGCAAATATTATTCTTACCAATGTAATACAGACATTTTCTTTAAAATTGGAACAAGACAATTTAACATTGTAGTGGAGGTCAGAGTCCCCACAGCAAGAACAGAAAAGAAATATCAAGTATAAGCATTTGAAAGGAAGAAAACTGCCTTCGTTTGTAGATGACATGATTGTCTACATGGAAAACTCAAGATAACAGGTAAACTGTTAGAAATAATAGAGTTTAGCGAGTTGACTATAAAATCAGTAGACAAAGATAAGTTGAATTTCTAATGTTAAAAAAGTTAGAAAACATGCTGTTTACTAACAGCCACAAAGACTTAAAGTACATAGAAATAAAATGAACAAAAGTATGCAAGTTGTCTATGGAAAAACTATAAACTTTATTGAGCAACAGTAAAGATCTAAATGGAGAGTTGCACTAATATATTAGATTCAGTATACTCAGTTTTTTCCAAATTGATTCATAGATCAATGTGATGCCAGTGAAAAATTGTAACAGGATTTTTAAGGAATTCTACTTCGGAATATCTACTTGATATTAACCTCTCTTGGAATTCCTTTTTATATTTCTATAAGAAAAGCAAGAAAAGGGTCCTGAATAGGAAACAGACATAGTCATAAATCACATAAGTCTGTAAAGTCTGCATTTCAAGCCAATAAATTGAAACTCCCAGGACTCTTTAAAAACCTAATAATGGAAGAGACCAAAGAAAACATTCCGAGGTTTCTGAATATTTTATTTAATCTTAGATAGTTGCAAGTTATATTTCAAGGTATTTTTTATCTTCTATAAAGGACTTGGAGAAATGTTGATTATTTTTTAGATGTTTAAGAAAACAATGTTAAAGAACAATACTTACTAGGAAGAACATCTGTATCTAAAAACAGTTTTATCACATGAGTTTATATTTCAGCACACAAACAAAAAAAAATTTACAGGTTTAATTTGCAGCCAGCTATATTTTTGACATATTCTTGCTTTACTAGACTGAATGACTCAATGACTTAATATTTCTCTCTGCACTGAATGCAAGGAATTTTACCAACTACCCAAAAATTTAATGTAATTTATACTGTTTAAATCTCTTTTTCCTGCCTGAAAGTAAATTTTGACTCTAGAATGCTTTTCTTTTGACATCACATATTTCACAAGTAATGTACTTTGGGGGTCACCTAAAACAAAAAATGGGTTTCTTACCAGCAGATACCATTCCCATCTAATATGTTCAGTCTGCCTGATTTTTAGTAAGCATGTAAGAATTAATGGAAGTGCCCAGATATTTTTAAAATAGGCTTATTTCTTCAATTATTCTGTATTTTTTCAAAGCTTAATGGCCTGAAACCTAATCGATATATTGATAAAGTTGTGGGATAAAAGCAAATATTTACAAATCATTATTCTGAAAACAGATGATATTCATTTGTTTCAGGTTTTGCATTTCTTCCTCAAGAGATATAGATATATAACATGTATTCTCTAAGGGAATGTTTCTGTTGACCTTTATATGTATCTGTTTTTTTCAGTTCTCTCTGAAGTATTGAACTGTTGAAAAACAAATAGAACATTTAATAATTTTTTCCTGTAGCATCCCTCAATCTGGTGTACTACGTTATATAAATTTCTGTTTTACTTTCTTCTCACAAAGTAGAAATTACTTCATTGGTTTTTTTTCTGTATATAAAAGTGGTGCTACTTATTGCAGATGTCTTTTTTTCTAATAATGTAGACAAAAGTTTATATTAGAACGGGTTTTCTGGAAGATGTGATATCACATTTTATTATTGCCATGGATATTTCTGTAATAAGAGCAATGTAGACAACACACAGTAACATAATTCCAAATTCCAAATCTTTGTTATGGGATTTGATTGGTTTTTATTAACAAAATCAACTGGGGAACTGCCAAATACTCTATTTCTTTTTTATATTTTAGACCAGTGTTCTTCAATATGTGGCATTTAGACTTCCACTTCTATCAAAATTACCTGGAAGTGCTTGTTAAAAAGTACAGATGCCTAAATGCTTCCCTATAGTTTCTCAGTTAGAATACTGTCAGTCTGGCCTGCACATAGGCATTTTAACAAGCAGCACTGGTGATTCTTAAGCACTCTACAGTTCCAGAACCACTAATGTACACTATAGCCTGAAAACTGAAGAAACTTTATTCTCTGCCTTTTTTGGTATACTTCATCTTCCAAGTTACTACTTTTTTATTGAGGTATAATTGATATATTAGTTTCAGGTATACAACATAATGATTCAATATTTCTATATATTACAAAATGATCATCACAGTAAGTCACGTTAACTTCTATTACCATACATAGTTACCAAAAAAATTTTTTTCCTTGTGATGAGGATTTTTGAGATCTACTCTTTTAGCAACTTTCAAATATGTAACACAGTATTACCAACTGTAGTCAGCGTGTTGTACATTACATCCCCACAACTTATTTATCTTATAACTGGAAGATTGTACCTTTTGACTCTCTTCATCCATTTCACCCACTACTGACTCCCCACCTCTGGCAACCAGCAATCTGTTCTCTGTATCTATAAGCTTGATTTTTGTTTTGCTTTGTTTCATTTTGTTTAAATTCCACATGTAGGGAATTCCCTGGCAGTCCAGTGGTTAGGACTCTGCACTCCCACTGCAGGGGGCACAGGTTCGATCCCTGGTCGGGGAACTAAGATCCCACAAGCCGAGTGGCATGGCAAAAAAAAAAAAATCCCACATGTAAGTGAGGTCATATGGTATTAGCCTTTGTCTGACTTATTTCATATAACATAATGCCCTCATATTCCATCCATGTTACCTCAAATGGCAAGAATTTTTTTTTTTTACAGCTGAATAATATCCCATTGTATCTGTATACCACATCTTCTTTATCCGTTCATTATCCACTGATGGACGCTTGGGTTGTTTCTATCTCTTGTCTATTGTAAATAATGCTGCAATGAACATGAGAGTGCATATGTCTTTTCAAATTAGTGTTTTCACTTTCTTCAGATAAATACTCAGAACTGCTGGATTATATGGTAATTCTATTTTAAAATTTAAATTCTATTTTAAAATTTTTGAGGAACCTGCATGCTGTTTTCCATAGTGTCTGTACCAATTTATATTCCCACCAACAGTGCCCAAGGGTTCCCTTTTCTCCACATCCTTGCCAATACCTGTTTTTTTTGGGTGGGTGGGTGTGTGTGTGTGTGTGTGTGTGTGTGTGTGTGTGTGTGGTTTTGGTTGTTTTGTGTGTGTTTTTTTGTCTTTTTGGTGATAGCCATTCTGACAGGTGTGAGGAGATATCTCATTGTGCTTTTTATTTGCATTTCTTTGATGATAGTGATGTTGAACACCTTTCCAAGTTACTTCTTAATGCTATTATATCTGCATTACAGCCCTTAAACAGCAACTCAAACCAAGGAGAAGCAGCCTCAGCTCTGACTCTGAGCTAAATGGTCTTTCCTACACTAGTTTACCTGAGGAGCTTCTCTTCACCCTTTACAGCCTATGGCTGCCCAGAGTATGTCTGTCAGGTCTGGAGTATAGATAGCATTTGTAAAAATATGTCCCATTCTTTCTTGTTACAAAGAGTTTAGGAATTACTATCTCTTGATTTATTTAAAGAAATATTTTAGTCCAGTATTAACTTAGGGGATAATGTTTACAGTGAAAGATTTGCTTTCATTCTTTAATTCAGTGTAACTGCAAATTGGAGCAGCTTTTAACTAAGTTAAAAAAAAATTCACTGCCCTTCAGCCTCTTAAATACAGCTTGTAATTCTCTACCAGGGGTTATGGTATATTTCTAAATTTTAGCTCTACATTACTAGGATTTAGTTAGTTCCAGAAACCTTATAGGCTACAGGCCTTTTGATATCCTTTTTGTTATGTAGAGACCAAGGGAGGTAAAGATAAAGACCTTCCAGCAAATTATTCCACTCTCACTCCTGTAAGAGTTTCTGGATAAAAGAAATAAACTGTCAGCATGTTTTAGAGAATTGAGAAGTTTGACAATCCTGTGGGGAAGTATTCCTATCTCATCTTTTAAATGTATGTCCATCTATGTTTTCCATCGTTTTAGGAATCTCCTCTTTAATTCCTCTGATACTACAATAAAGAGATAAATCACCTCCAGAGTCAAAAATCTGAAATTAAGGAAAGTAAACAGTACTACTCGAGCTTTTCTCTTACCCTACCCAGTTAAAATAACAAAATAGAAAAGCAGCATGGTCTGTAATTAACATCTCCCTTTTCCAAAGGCATTGCTAGCCTTATGTCATCCTCACAGGTTAGCAGGGAGTATATGTTGAATCCATGAGAAACAGATTGTGTACCCCCAGCAGTCAAAACAACGAACTGCTAATTTCATTGGTTCCTATGCATTATAAACCAGTGCTTCTAAGTTATCCTAACAGGTTAACCAGACATACCAGATTTGGGGGACCAGTGGCAGATATCTCCTTGTCCAGGACTCTCTTCTCTTCTCACTTTATCCTGATTTGGGAAGTCTGATTTTCCTAGCCTGAGAAGTTCACCAACTTTGAAAGAAAAAGTTCAGCCTCCTCTGAGATGAACTGGAGATAGAGCAGATGTTCTTAAGTTTATGTTCAACCCTAACACACCTGAGGGATTAGTAGCAGTGACAAAGTACAGTGGTGGAGAAGGGGAGGTTGGCAGATTGGGAGTAAGAAAAGGAGTTGTTGAGACCACTGAGGATTCACTGTAGTTTTGAATTGCAAGGAAAAGGTCATGCTTATAACTTTAAGGTAGATATTTAGGTGATATTAACTTATTACTGTCTAGTATATTATTTACACTTTTTACTGCTTTATGTCAGAAATCTTCTGACTTAAGATTTTACAAATAGCAAATGCATTTTTGCATTAACAAACATGAGGTCATATTTTTGCTTTTCTTCCATACTAAATTCACCATGGAGCTGGATTGTTTTTTGCAGTGTTATTTCTATCTGACTAGCTAAAATTATGTTAGCTTCATAAATAACTTGGGTAGCCTTCATTCTTTTTGTATTTTTCTGGATCAAATTACATGAAATAAGAGTTCTGTATGTCGTAAAATTTGGTCGAACCTACCAGCATAGCCATCTGGTCCTGGGGTTTCTTCACAGGTGTGGTCTTTTACTGTTACTTCAGTTTCTATATTACTTATTCAAATTCTTTATTTCTTCTTGTAATAGTTGTGATATTTTACATTTTCCTGGGAACTTATTTATTTATAAATTTATTTATTTCATCTCTGTTTTCAAATATTTTAATATATAGTTGTTCATAATACCCATTCTCCTTTTTTAATCTTTTGGTGTCTATAGTTATTTCCTTTTTTAAATTCTGTATTTTGTGTATTTGCATATTCTCTTGTCTTTTTTCAGTCTTGCCCGAAGTCTGCTTATTTTATTAATCTTTTCAGATAATCAGCTTTTGGGTTGCTATTCTTGTTTGTTACTATTGTGGAGGTTGTTGATGTTGTTCTCTACATCACCTGCCCCTATATTTATATTTCCTTCCTTCTTGTTTCTTTGGGCTTGCTTTGTGGCTCTTTTCCAACTTCTTTAGCTGGATGCTTAACTTCATTTAGTTTTAATCTTTTTGTTGTTGTTGTTTTTTGATAAATGTTTGAGCTATGGACTTCCTTCCAGCTCCTGCATCAACACGTGTCCTTTCTTTCTTAGGATCACTGAGTATTAGATTTTCAGTTCTGTTCAAAGCAGCCCTTTTCACTTGACTTTTCCTTTCCTGACTCCTCCACGGCTTTGCTTTTAGTCCTTGTCTTAGTGTTGGAGTTTGGGATTCGAGGAACAGAAACTCATTCACATTAAGAGAAAAGATGAGTTAATGTAAGGATACCAGTGAACCATAACTGGAAAGTTATCAGATACCAAAGCAGTTCTCTGTGTCACTCCTTTAGAGGAACATGGCCCCTCTTGGAGTCTCCGCCTCTCCCCCCACACATCTCTGTTCTCTTCTGTTTCTCTAAGATCTAACTTCCTTATGCTCTACCTAACAGATGATTCCATCATCCACTCATGGTTTTTATTTTGTCTGACTTCAACTTTAACATTGCTCATCACTGCTGCGCTCTTCCTTCTTTTTTTTAATCATTACTCTTTCATCTGAGTTTCCACTGCTAATCAGCCAATTATTTCCATATTTCTTAGTTCATACTCCTAACAAAGAGAATCCATTTGGCTCAATTCATCTTTTCTTAATAGGTCATTAACCAATTTATATGCCTACTATAGTCAATCACCTGTACTGAGGGGTGTGGGCAAGACACTTTCCCTTAGGGAATAGGCTCCAGCCATCTCTAATAGTTCTCTCATTCTTATTTATTCAGTTTCACTCCATTAGCTCCTTCTCCTCATACTTTAATTTTGTTTTGTCACTCTAAAAAAATTCTCTTTTGATCCTGTTTTTGTCTGGCTACCATCAACTCATTCTTCTTTTCACCTCATCCATTGTATTCAAAAGAACAATATTTGCAGTGTTCACATCCTTGTCTCTCATTACCTTCTCATCCCACTGAAATTGGGCTTCCTCTTTTATTATGTTCCTGGAACTGCTCTCATCAAGAGCACCAGTAATCTTCTAATTGTCATATCCAGTGGAAATTTTTCAGTCCTTATTTCACGGCTGTTCTTCAACATTTGACATTCATGGCAACTTTCTTCTACAAATATTCTACTCCCTTGGTTTCTGTGAATCTACATTCCATGATGCTGCTTGTAACCTTCTGACTATTCTTGCTCTTTTTCTTTTTGCAGGTTTTTTCTGTGCCCTCCACTTAAAATGTTGATATTCCCCAGTATTCATACTTGCCCATGACTCTTTTTCTCTGTGTTCTCTCTATTTTTATGGTTTCAACTATCATATACAAACTGTTGATTCCAAAACTCCCATTTCCAGGCTAGACTTCCCCACTGAACTTCAGTTTCATATATCCAGGGATGATCTTTGGGCATCTCCAAGTCAATATAACCTAAACTGAATTTATCATCCCTGCTCCCTAATATGTTCCTCTTGTATTTTTTGTTTCATTTGTTGGTATAGCTATTTATCATTCAGACAAACTAGAAGTATGAAAGTCTTCATAGTCCAGGGTTGGGAAACATAAGATACACATGCTTATTACAGGCATAGGATTCATGAGCACATGCTGACACTGCCTCACCCCATTCTCATAATAGGTATATGGCTCTCATGGTTGTTTTTCCTAATGAGGTTGGATGACATCACAGAATCCTTTTCTACATGGTGTTGTAGGCAACTACTGTCAATCAGTTAGGCTTAGTATACAGCTTATTCTTCACCCAAACTCTTTGTGCAGTCACCTTTAGGACTACATCAAGAGCTTTCTTGTCCTGTGTCTTCTGGGTGGGTTTGCTGGGAGGCATCCACAGAAGATCAAAAAGTGGAAGAAGAGTGATATTGAGATATTTATTTTTACAGGTGTCGTCACAGTGAAGGACATAACTCCTGTCAATACCCTCTTCAATTCAAAAACTGCTGTTTTCTGACTTAGGGGTGTAATGGGTCTCTGGTATTGCCAACCATGGGGTCATATACTATCCCTTGCCAGTTCCCCTAAATCTTCTGCACATCTTTGCAGGTAAAGTTTTTCACAAATTACCCGATGTGAGTGTACTGTTGTCTTATTTTATGCTGAAATCCATGCTATATCAGATAGCATGTGAATTAAAACTTATTTGCCATCCCTTTCCTAGACTCCTTACATCATCCTCAGGCCCCACACATCCATATAATAACTAAGATTTTCTTATTTCAGAACCGAAATATTGCTCAATTGTATTCCTTCTCTCTAGTCTCATTCTCAGAATCCTAGTTCAGGCCCCTGAGTATCTCTCTATGAGATAAAAATGTATGAAATGGAAAAGGATTGATATTGAGGCGAACTATTTAGCAAAGGTTGCCAATCCCTGGCAAACTGATTACATGATTATATTTGCCCTACTTGATTATATTTGGCCTACTTGATTATATTTGGTTTTATTATTCTCTGGTTAATTCACGAGTGTGTATTCTGTGGCCCCTATACTTTTGCCTTCTGCTCCTTATATTTTAAAAGATCATTGTTTTGGGGCGGGGGGTTTTATTTATAAATATAGGAACCTTTTATCCAATGGAATCCTCATATAAAATAAAAGTGGAGCTGGTTCTTGTTAAAGTAAGGTTAGCACTTCAGGCACAATAGGCAAATTACTGCTCAGCATCTATTAGCAGTGCTTAATAATTATTTTTCTCCTGTCTATTTCCTCCAGCTCTAACTCTACTGCCATCCTGGCCTTGTGCCAAATTAGCATGTATAAATATTCTCACCTGACCTTAGCCATGATACATTAATAAATAGGCTGTTCCGTTTTGCTAACAGAGAGTTTGTTCTACGTATATTCACCAGGGTTATCAGAAACTGGTTAAAATGAGATCCTGGCTCTCGTTCTATCTGGGGAAGATGATTTTTCAAGAAAGATTCTCATTTCAAAGGCATTTGGAAAGTCTATCATAAGAATTTACTTATTCTCATTTTTCTATGAATTAAAGAAATATGGAAAATTTTACAGTTTGTCAGAATTCCCCATTCTTTTTCTTTATAACCTTTTTTTTTTTTTTTTTTGGCTGCATTGGGTCTTCGTTGCTGTGCGCGGGCTTTCTCTAGTTGCGGCGAGCGGGGGCTACTCTTCATTGCGGTGCACGGGCTTCTCACTGTGATGGCTTCTCTCGTTGCGGAGCATGGGCTGTAGGCGAGCGGGCTTCAGTAGTTGTGGCGTGCGGGCTCTAGAGCGCAGGCTGAGTAGTTTTGGCGCACGGGCTTAGTTGCTCCGCGGCATGTGGGATCTTCCTGGACCAGAGATCAAACGCATGTCCCCTGCATTGGCAGGAAGATTCTCAACCACTGCACCACCAGGGAAGTCCACAGAATTCCCTATTCTAATGTAGGCTGAATATCACTCTCTGATAAGTATGATCCCGTTGGCCCTTCTACCAGCTATATTGTACAGCAAGATTTTATATCATATACTATAAATTATATCTACTCCATCTTCCACTTGATCTTATTTTTTAAGGTGGTTTTTTTTAAATCCCTTTAAGGATATTAGGATCCTAATTCTGTTCTGCAACCATCAACCATTCTTCCATCTCAGAGTTTCTTCATCCTAGTTAATGGAAAATGGTTATTTGGATAGGATTGCAGAGAAGAAGCCTTTCGATCTGCCAATAGAGAATTCTAATAGATTGAACTTGGACATTGAGTCATAAATCTGTAGTCATTCAGTCAATAATGAATATATATGACTTTTGAAATGTTATCTAGCTCTTATTTTACCATCTGGTCCACAAGCTTTCTAATGACTTTGCCAAATACCTTCTTAAAATCAAATTTACTAGGGCTAGAGTATTTTTCAGATCTGCCAAGCAAATGATACTTTCAGGAAATGACTGAGGTTAGTCTAACATGACTTGTTCTTGGTAAAGATGAACTAGCTCATAGTTACCACTGTCTAGTTCTAAACACATGTAAAGCTATCTGTTCATTAGTTCCTTCCAGAAATCTTGCAGAGCTTAAAAAGCACGATTTAAAGCCTGACTGGTTTATAATTTGAGATTTCCACATTCTTTTCCTTTTCAAGAAAATTAGAGTTTCATTATCTAGTCTCTTATCATCTCTTCTAGTCTCTGTAGTTCTTCAAAGATTACCATCATCCAGGGCTTCCCTGGTGGCACAGTGGTTAAGAATCCGCCTGCCAATACAGGGGACACGGGTTCAAGCCCTGGTCCGGGAAGATCCCACATGCCACAGAGCAGCTAAGCCCGTGCGCCACAACTACTGAAGCCCACACGCCTAGAGCACATGCTCTGCAACAAGACAAGCCACCGCAATGAGAAGCCCGCGCGCCACAACAAAGACTAGCCCCAACATGCTGCAACTAGAGAAGGGCCGCGTACAGCAATGAAGACCCAACGCAGCCAAAAATAAAATTAATTAATTTTAACAATATATTTTTTAAAAAAGGATTACCGTCATCCATCCAGTCATTTCATCTCCAGGTTCTCTCATTCATTTCTTTCAGGCAATCATGTAGGTCAAACCCGTTCCCCCTGCAGTGGAAGCACAGAGCCTTAAGCACTGGACTGCCAGGGAAATCCCTGTGATTTATTCTTTAAAATTTTTTTTTTGTTTTGAAATAATTTTAGACTAAAAAGAGAGTTATAAAAATTGTGCAGAGCATTTCCATGTAGGCTTTACTTACCCTCCCATAATGTTAACATCTTGCATAGGGCATAATCAAGTGATCAAAGCTAAGAAATTAATATTGATGCAATATTATTAACTGAACTATAGACTTTATTCTGATTTCACCAGTTTTTCCATTAATGTACTTTTTCTTTTCAAGATACAGTCCAGAATCCCACATTACACTTTATTTTCACGTCTCCTTAGTCTCCTCCAATCTGTTAGAGTTCTTTAGTCTCTCCTTACCCTTCATGCCCTTGACCCTTTGAGTACCAACTACTCAGGCATTTTCTTTAATGTCCCTCAGTTTGGGTTTATCTGAAGTTTTGTCTGATTAGATTGCCATTGTGCATTTGTGGCACAAATATTTGGAAGTGATGTCCCCTTCTCAGTGCATTCTAGCAGGTGGCGCATGATATTGATATGTCTTTCTACTGATGATGTTAACCTTGATCACTTGGCTTGGTGGGTGTCTGTCAGGTTTCTCCACTGTAAAGTTGCTATTTTCCCCCTTTGTAATTAATAACTATTTGGAAGGAAATACTTTTATGCTATGCAAATATCCTGTTTCTTATACACTCGTCTACTATTTTTAGCATTCATTGATAATGCCTGCCAGAGTTATTACTGTGGTGTTCTAATAGTGATTTTCTGTCTTCCTCATTTTGTCTGCATTTATTGACTTATTCTGTAAGGAAGAGTTGTTCCTTCTTTTATTTATTTATTTTTAATGGTTTTATTGTGATATAGTTGACATACAATAAACATATTTAAGGAGTACAGTTTGATGTTTTAACATATGTGAAACCATCCCCACAATTAAGATAACTAACATATCCATGTCCACCAAAAGTTTTCCATATTTCTTTATAATTTCTACATCCCTTATCTCCACATGCTCTTGATGTCCTCAAGCAATCACTGATCTGTTTTCTGTCACTGTAGATTAGTTTTCATTTTCTAGAATTTTATATAAATGGGATAATGCAGTATATACTCTTTTTCATTAGGCACTTTTTGCTCAAGATGATGACTTTGAGTTTTATTCTTGCTGTTACATGAGTCAATAGTTTTTCATTTGTTTTTTGAGTTATATTCCACTATATGGATATACCACAATTAGGTTATCTATCTGTTCACCTGTGATGGATATTTGGTTTTTTTCAGTTTGGGCTATCACAAATGCCCCTTCTACCTTTCTTTTGATTAGTGTTAATAAAATTTATCTTTGCCATTTCATTGCTATGTTTGAAGTATGATTTTTGTGGGCAGCATTCTTTTTATTTTTTACAAAGTCTGACAACCCATGCCTTTTTTTTATTAGAGTATAATTGCTTTACAATGGTGTGTTAGTTTCTGCTTTATAACAAAGTGAATCAGCTATACATATACATATGTCACCATATCCACTCCCTCTTGCGTCTCCCTCCCACCCTCCCTATCCCACCCGTCTAGGTAGACACAAAGCACCGAGCTGATCTCCCTGTGCCATGCAGCTGCTTCCCATTAGCTATCTATTTTACATTTGGTAGGGTATATATGTCCATGCCACTCTCTCACTTCGTCCCAGCTTACCCTTCCCCCTCCCCGTGTCCTCAAGTCCATTCTCTAAGTCTGCATCTTTATTCCTGTCCTGACCCCAGGTTCTTCAGAACCATTTTTTTTTTATTTTTTAGATTCCATATATATGTGTTAGCATACGATATTTGTTTTTCTCTTCCTGACTTACTTCACTCTGTATGACAGTCTCTAGGTCCGTCCACCTCACTGCAAATAACTCAATTTCCTTTCTTTTTATGGCTGAGTAATATTCCACTGTATATATGTGCCACATGTTTATCCATTCATCTGTCATTGGACACTTAGGTTCCTTCCATGTCCTGGCTATTGTAAATAGAGCTGCAGTGAACATTGTGGTACATGACTCTTTTTGAATTATGGTTTTCTCAGGGTATATGCCCAGTAGTGGGATTGCTGGGTCATATGGCAGTTCTATTTTTAGTTTTTTAAGGAAACTCCATA
>NC_041215.1:55512793-55513716 GCF_002837175.3 Physeter macrocephalus
CCATTTTATACATATTAGTGTATATATGTCAATCTCAATCTCCCAATTCATCACAGCACCGCCACCACCCCCCGCCGCTTCCCCCCTTGGTGTCCATATGTTTGTTCTCTACATCTGTGTCTCTAATTCTGCTCTGCAAACCGGTTCATCTGTACCATTTTTCTAGGTTGCACATATATGCGTTAATATATGATATTTGTTTTTCTCTTTCTGACTTACTTCACCCTATATGACAGTCTCTTGATCCATCCACGTCTCTACAAATGACCCAATATCGTTCCTTTTTATGGCTGAGTAACATTGCATTGTATATATGTACCACATCTTCTTTATCCATTTGTCTGTCTGTGGACATTTAGGTTGCTCCCATGACTTGGCTATTGTAAATAGTGCTGCAATGAACAGTAGGGTGCATGTGTCTTTTTGAATTATGGTTTTCTCTGGGTATATGCCCAGTAGTGGGAGTGCTGGGTCATATGGTAATTCTGTCTTTAGTTTCTTAAGGAACCTCCATACTGTTCTCCATAGTGGCTGTATCAATTTACACTCCCACGAACAGTGCAAGAGGGTTCCCTTTTCTCCACACCCTCTCCAGCATTAGTTGTTTGTAGATTTTCTGATGATGCCCATTCTAACTGGTGTGAGGTGATACCTCATTGTAGTTTTGATTTGCATTCTCTAATAATTAGTGATGTTAAGCAGCTTTTCATGTGCTTCTTGACCACCTGTATGTCTTCTTTGGAGAAATGTCTATTTAGGTCTTCTGCCCATTTTTGGATTGGGTTGTTTGTTTTTTTAATATTGAGCTACATTAACATTAGCTGTTTATATATTTTGTGTTTTTTTTTTGTTTTTTTTTTTTTGTGGTACGTGGGCCTCCCTCTGCTGCGGCCTCTCCCGTTGCGGAGCACAGGCTCCGGACG
>NC_041215.1:55514035-55515749 GCF_002837175.3 Physeter macrocephalus
TGTGGTATGTGGGCCTCCCTCTGCTGTGGCCTCTCCCGTTGCGGGGCACAGGCTCCGGACGCGCAGGCTCAGCGGCCATGGCTCACGGGCCCAGCCGCTCCGCGGCACGTGGGATCCTCCCAGACCGGGGCGCGAACTCGGTTCCCCTGCATCGGCAGGCGGACGCGCAACCACTGCGCCACCAGGGAAGCCCTGTTTATATATTTTGGAGATTAATCCTTTGTCCGTTGATTCATTTGCAAATATTTTCTCCCATTCTGAGGGTTGTCTTTTCATCTTGTTTATAGTTTCCTTTGTTTTGCAAAAGCTTTTAAGTTTCATTAGGTCCCATTTTTTAAAATATTTTTTTTATTTCCATTACTCTAGGAGGTGGATCAAAAAAGATCTTGCTGTGATTTATGTCAAAGAGTGTTCTTCCTATGTTTTCCTCTAAGGGTTTTATAGTGTCTAGCCTTACATTTAGGTCTATAATCCATTTTGAGTTTATTTTTGTGTATGGTGTTAGGGAGTGTTCCCATTTCATTCTTTTATATGTAGCTGGCCTGTTTTCCCAGTACCACTTATTGAAGAGACTGTCTTTTCTCCACTGTATATCCTTGCCTCCTTTGTCATAGGTTAGTTGACCATAGGTACGTTTGTTTATCTCTGGGCTTTCTGTCATGTTCCATTGATCTATATTTTCCTTTTTGTGCCAGTACCATATTATCTTGATTACTGTAGCTTTGTAGTATAGTTTGATGTCAGGGAGGCTGATTCCTCCTGCTCCATTTTTTTCCCTGAAGACTGCTTTGGCTATTCGGGGTCTTTTGTGTCTCCATACACATTTTAAGGTTTTTTGTTCTAGTTCTTTAAAAAATGCCATTGGTAATTTGATAGGGATTGTATTGGATCTGGGTAGTATACATTGCATTGCTTTGGGTAGTATAGTCATTTTCACAATATTGATTCTTCCAATCCAAGAACATGGTATATCTCTCCATCTGTTTGTATCATCTTTAATTTCTTTCATCAGTGTCTTATAGTCTTCTGCATACATGTCTTTTGTCTCCCTAGGTAGGTTTATTCCTAGATATTTTATTCTTTTTGTTGCAGTGGTAAATGAGAGTGTTTCCTTCATTTCTCTTTCAGTTTTTTCATCATTAGTGTATAGGAATGCAAGAGATTTCTGTGCATTACTTTTGTATCCTGTAACTTTACCAAATTCATTGATTAGGTCCAGTAGTTTTCTGGTGGCATCTTTAGGATTCTCTATGTATAGTATCATGTCATCTGCCAACAATGAGAGTTATACTTCTTCTTTTCCAGTTTGTATTCCTTTTATTTGTTTTTTTTCTCTGATTGCCATGGCTAGGACTTCCAAAACTATGTTGAATAATAGTCGTAAGAGTGGACACCCTTGTCATGTTCCTGATCTTAGAGGAAATGCTTTCAGTTTTTCACCATTGAGAATGATGTTAGCTGTGGGTTTGTCGTATATGGCCTTTATTATGTTGAGGTAGGTTCCCTCTATGCCCACTTTCTAGAGAGTTTTTATCATTAATGGGTGTTGAATTTTGTCAAAAGCTATTTCTGCATCTATTGAGATGATCATATGGGGGGTTTTTTTGGGTTTTGGGGGGGGTTTTTTGTGGTACGCGGGCCTCTCACTGTTGTGGCCTCTCCCGTTGCAGAGCACAGGCTCCGGACGCGCAGGCTCAGCGGCAATGGCTCACCG
>NC_041215.1:55516569-55517783 GCF_002837175.3 Physeter macrocephalus
CCCACTTGATCATGGTGTATGATCCTTTTAATGTGTTGTTGGATTCTGTTTGCTAGTATTTTGTTGAGGATTTTTGCATCTATATTCATCAGTGATATGGGTCTGTAATTTTTTTTTTTGTAGTATCTTTGTCTGGTTTTGGTATCAGGGTGATGGTGGCCTCATAGAATGAGTTTGGGAGTGTTCCTTCCTCTGCAATTTTTTGGAAGAGTTTGAGAAGGATGGGTGTTAGCTCTTCTCTAAATGTTTGATAGAATTCACCTGTGAAGCCATCTGGTCCTGGACTTTGGTTTGTTGGGATATTTTTAATCACAATTTCAATTTCATTACTTGTGATTGGTCTGTTCATATTTTCTATTTCTTCCTGGTTCAGTCTTGGAAGGTTATACCTTTCTAAGAATTTGTCCATTTCTTCCAGTTTGTCCATTTTATTGGCCTAAAGTTGCTTATAGTAGTCTCTTAGTATGCTTTGTATTTCTGTGGTGTCTGTTGTAACTTCTCCTTTCTCCTTTCAAATTTTATTGATCTCAGTCCTCTCCCTTTTTTTCCTGATGAGTCTGGCTAATGGTTTATCAATTTTGTTTATCTTCTCAAAGAACCAGCTTTTAGTTTTATTGACTTTTGCTATTGTTTTCTTTGTTCCTGTTTTACTTATTTCTACTCTGATCTTTATGATTTCTTTCCTTGTGCTAACTATGGGTTTTGTTTGTTCTTCTTTCTCGAGGTATAAGGTTAAATTGTTTATTTGAGGTTTTTCTTGTATCTTTAGGTAGCCTTGTAGTTCTATAAGCTTCCATCGTAGAACTGCTTTTGCTGCATCTCATAGGTTTTGGATCATCGTGTTTTCATTGTCATTTGTCTCTAGGTATTTTTTGATTTCCTCTTTGATTTCTTCAGTGATCTCTTGGTTATTTAGTAGCAAATTTTTTTAGCCTCTATGTGTTTGTGTTTTTTACCTTTTTTTCCCTATAATTCATTTCTAATCTCATAGTGTTGTGGTCAGAAAAGATGTTTGATGTGATTTCAATTTTCTTAAATTTACTGAGGCTTGATTTGTGACCCAAGATGTGATCTATCCTGGAGAATGTTCTGTGCACACTTGAGAAGAAAGTGTAATCTGCTGGTTTGGATGGAATGTCCTATAAATATCAATTAAATCTATCTGGTCTATTGTGTCATTTAAAGCTTCTGTTTCCTTATTTATTTTCATTTTG
>NC_041215.1:55517977-55529555 GCF_002837175.3 Physeter macrocephalus
GCTACTCCAGCTTTCTTTTGATTTCCATTTGCATGGAATATCTTTTTCCATCCCCTCACTTTCAGTCTGTATGTGTCCCTAGGTCTGAAGTGGGTCTCTTGTAGACAGCATATAGATGGGTCTTGTTTTTGTATTCATTCAGCAAGCCTGTGTCTTTTGGTTGGAGCATTTAATCCATTCACGTTTAAGGTAATTATTGATATGTATGTTCCTAAGACCTTTTTCTTAATTGTTTTGGGTTTGTTTTTTGTATGCCCTTTTCTTCTCTTGTTTTTCTCACTTAGAGAAGTTCCTTTAGCATTTGTTGTAGAGCTGGTTTGGTGGTGCTGAATTCTCTTAGCTTTTGCTTGTCTGTAAAGCTTTTGATTTCTCCATCGAATCTGAATGAGATCCTTGCCAGTAGAGTAATCTTGATTGTAGGTTCTTCCCTTTCATCACTTTAAGTATATCATGCCACTCCCTTCTGACTTGCAGAGTTTCTGCTGAGAAATCAGCTGTTAAGTTTATGGGAGTTCCCTTATATGTTATTTGTCATTTTTCCCTTGCTGCTTTCAATAATTTTTCTTTGTGTTTAATTTTTGCCAATTTGATTACTATGTGTTTCTCCTTGGGTTTATCCTGAATGGGAGTCTCTGTGCTTCCTGGACTTTGGTGACTATTTCCTTTCCCATGTTAGGGAAGTTTTCGACTATAATCTCTTGAAATATTTTCTCGGGTCCTTTCTCTCTCTCTTCTCCTTCTGGGAACCCTAAAATGCGAATGTTGTTGTTTTATGTTGTCCCAGAGGTCTCTTAGGCTGTCTTCTTTTCTTTTCATTCTTTTTTCTTTATTCCGTTCCACAGCAGTGAATTCCACCATTCTGTCTTCCAGGTCACTTATCCGTTCTTCTGCCTCAGTTATTCTGCTAATGATTCCTTTTAGTTTATTTTTCATTTCAGTTATTGTATTGTTCGTCTCTGTTTGTTTGTTCTTTAATTCTTCTAGGCCTTTGTTAAACATTTCTTGCATCTTCTCGATCTTTGCTTTCATTCTTTTTCCGAGGTCCTAGATCATCCTCACTCTCATTTTTCTGAATTCTTTTCTGGAAGGTTGCCTATCTCCACTTCATTTAGGTGTTTTTCTGGGGTTTTATCTTGTTCCTTCTTCTGGTACATAGCCATCTGCCTTTTCATCTTGTGTATCTTTCTGTGAATGTGATTTTTGTCCCACAGGCTGCAGGATTGTAGTTCTTCTTGCTTCTGCTATCTGCCCTCTGGTGGATGAGGCTACCTAACAGGCTTGTGGAAGTTAGGAGGAAGTTAGGAAGTTAGATAGGAGGAACTGGTGGTGGGTAGAGCTGGCTGTTGCTCTGGTAGGCAGAGCTCAGTGAAACTTTAGTCCGCTTGTCTGCTGATGGGTGGGGCTAGGTTCCCTCCCTGTTGATTGTTTAGCCTGAGTTGACCCAACAGTGGAAACTACACAGGCTCTTTGGTGGGGCTAATGGCATACTCTGGGAGGGCTCATGCCAAGGAGTACTTTCCAGAACTTCTGCTGCCAATGTCCTTGTCCTCATGGTGAGACACAGCTACCCCCCGCCTCTGCAGGAGACCCTCCAACACTAGCAGGTAGGTCTGGTTCAGCCTCCTATGGGGTCACTGCTCCTTCCCCTGGGTTCCAATGCACACACTACTTTGTGTGTGCCCTCCAAGAGTGGAGTCTGTTTCCCCCAGTCCTGTTGAAGTCCTACAATCAAATCCCGCTAGCTTTCAAAGTCTGGTTCTCTAGGAATTCCTCCTCCCATTGCCGGACCCCCAAGTTTTGAAGCCTGACATGGGGCTCCAGTGGGTGGACTTCTGTGGTATCAGTGTTCTCCAGTTTGTGAGTCACCCACCCAGCCATTATGGGATTTGATTTTATTGTGATTACACCCCTCCTACCATCTCACTGTGGCTTCTCCTTTGTCTTTGGATGTGCAGTATCTTTTTTTGTGAGTTCCAGTGTCTTCCTGTCGATGATTGTTCAGCAGTTATTTGTGATTCCGGTGCTGTCACAAGAGGGAGTCTCCATCTGTTTGTATCATCTTTAATTTCTTTCATAAGTGTCTTGTAGTTTTCCGCTTACAGGTCTTTTGTCTCCTTAGGTAGGTTTATTCCTAGGTATTTTATTCTTTTTGTTGCAGTGGTAAAGGGAGTGTTTCCTTCATTTCTCTTTAAGATTTTTCATTATTAGTGTTTAGAAATGCAAGAGATTTTTGTGCATTAATTTTGTATCCTGCTACTTTACCAGATTCATTGATTAGCTCTAGTAATTTTCTGGTGGCATCTTTAGGATCTTCTATGTATAGTATCATGTCATCTGCAAACAGTGACCGTTTTACTTCTTCTTTTCCAATTTGGATTCCTTTTATTTCTTTTTCTTCTCTGATTACTGTGGCTAAAACTTCCAAAACTATGTTGAATAATAGTGGTGAGAGTGCAACCCCTGCCTTTTAATTGGGGTATTTAGACCATTTATGTTTGATATGGTAATTGATTTGGTTAGGTTTGTCTATCATTTTGCTGTTTGTCCCATATTTTTTATTTTGTATTTGTCCCAATTGATCTTTGTTCTTTTCCCCTTCTTCTATTTTCCTTTTTTGTGTAGTATAAACCTCATGTTACATTTTTTAAAATTTAAATTTTTAATTATCTTTAAAGATATTTAAATGCAAGAAAAAGATTTGATATGTTTAGCCAAATAATTTCTATTTCTGGTGCTCTACATTCCCTTTGTCTTAGATCCAGATTTCAATCTGGTATTATTTTGCCTCTTCATGAGGGACTTTCTTTATCATTACTTAAATTCTTTCAGCTTTGTATATCTGAAAAAGTCTTTATATCACCTTCATTTTTGAAAGATACTTTTGCTGCCTGTAGAACTCTAGGTTGACAGATTTGGGGGCATTTTTTAGTACTTTAAAGATGAGAGCTCACAGTCTTCTCACATGCATTCTTTTCAGTGAGGAATCTGCTGTCATCCTTAACTTTGGTCTTCTGTACATAACACATTCCCCCATCCCTCAGCTGCTTTTCAGACTCTCTTATTTCGAGCAATTTGATTATGATGTGCCTTAGGGTAGTTTTCTTCATACTTTTTGTGTTTGGGATTTATTTTGTTTCTTAGGTCTCTGGGCTTATATTTATCACTAAATCCAAGAAAATTTTAGCCATTGTTTCTTTAAATTTTTTTGTTCCTGCTTTCTTCTTTCCTTCAGGAATTCCAATTACACACTTGAATTACACTTGATTCATCCCACACATCACTGACACTGTCCATTTTTTTTCAGTCTCTTTTCTTTCTCCATTTCATTTTGGATAGTTTCTATTCTTATGTCTTCACATTTACTAATCTTTTCTGCAGTGTCTAATCCACTGTTAATCCCATTCAGTGTATTTTTCACCTCATAGTTTTTGTCTCTAGAAGTTCAATTTGGGTTGTTTTTTTGTTTTGTTTTGTTTTACTATCTTTCATATCTCTTTATATTTTACTATCTTGCATATCTCTTTTACAGTTACAGTAACTCTGCCAATGTTAACAGTTACAGTAACTCTGCCAATGTTCTTATCTGCTAATCCTAAAATCTGTGAGTCTGGATCAGTTTCGATGGATTGATTTTTTTAATTGAAATTTTTATTCATTTAATTGTAGGTTCACATGCAATTGTAATAAATAATACAAAGAAATCCCATGTACTCTTTACCCATTTTCTGCCAATGGTAACATCTTGTAAAACCAGTGTAATATCATAACCAGAATATACTGATACAAAGCACTGATCTTGTTCAGATTTCCTTGATTTTACTGGTACTCATTCATGTGCATGTATGTGTATTTAGTTCTGTACAGTTCTATTGCATGTGTACAATTCTGTCCCATGTGTAAGTTCTGTTCTCTGTTTCTAAAATTTTGTCACTTCAAAAATGTTAAATAATGGAATTATATAGTATATAACCTTTGGGGATTGGCTTTTTTCACTCAGCATAATTCCCTGGAATTTCATTCAAGATTGACTGGTTTTATGCCTCACCATATGTTTTATTTTCCTGCTTTTTCCATGTCTGATCATTTTTACTTCATGTTAGACGCTGTGAATTTTTCCTTCTTGAGTCCTGGGTATTTTTGTATGCCTTTAAATATTTTTCAGCTTTGCTCTGGAGTACACTTAATATACTTGGAAATAACAGTTTGATCCTTTTAAGTCTTGCTTTTAAAACTCATTAGGTGGGACCAGAACAATGTTTAGTCTAAGTCTACATATTCCCCACTATTAGGCAAGACACTTCTGATTATGCTACTCTATACCTAATGAATTATGAAGTATTCTAGTTCCCAGCCCAGTGTGAATGCCAAGTGCTATTCTCTCTATCCTTTCAGGGAATTCTTTCCTCAGCCTCAGTTATTTTCCTCACATGCATGCACTTATCAGTACTCTGAGGGATGCTCAAAGGGAGCCTTCCACAGATATCTGCATTTCTCTCCCTGCAGCTCTCTCTTCTCTGGCATACTGTCCTGCAAATTCACACTGCCTTGATCTCCCCTGACTCTTCAGCTACATCTCCTCAACTTAGTCTGCTGAGCTCCAACTGGGTTCACCCTCTGCACACAGAATAGAAATTCACTCAAGGCAATAAGCTAGGGCATTTCTAGGGCTCATCTCCTTTGTTTCCTATTTCTGTAAGATCACTGACCTTGACTGACTGATGTCTAATGTCTTAAAAACCATTGTTTCATATATTTTGTCTCGGTTTTTTTGTTGTTGTTATTTCAAGCAAGTGGGCAAATATGACCCCTGTTATTCCATCTTGGCTGGAAGCCAGAGTCCTCTATGATTTATTCTTAATCAAATTTATTTTTTCATTTTGACATAAGATTTAGTCTCTTTGATCAAGAAAACAGAAACAAAATTGAAATTTAATTGTCTTTTAATTTCATTTTATTATTTCAGTGTTTATCCAAATAAAAGTCTTTCCCTGAATCTTCTTCTTGTTCCAATCATAACTTTAAAAGTTCCTTTTATATCTTTAGGATATTTCTAAAGCCCAATTAATTCTGTACTTGATAAAAGTTTTTATATTTTTCTTGCATGCCTTTTCATTTTTCCCTTCTTTTCTTTCTACTTTTCTTCCTTCTTTCCATTCAATAAGTATTTATTGAAGGCCTATAATGTGCCAGATGCTGTGTTAAGCACTGAGGATAACTTATTGAAAGGATAGACAAAGTCCTTACTCTGTTGCTTAAATTCTAGTGATGAGAGAAAGGCAATAAACATAAACAGATTATTTTAGTCAGGAATATGTGCTATGAAGAAAATAAACAAGATGGCATTTTGAGGTGATGTTTGAGCTCAGATATTAGAAGAGTTTAGGAGAGGGAACAGCAACTGCAAAAGCCCAAAGTCAAGAATAAGTGTGACATATTCAATAAACTGAAAAAGGACACAACTGGAGAGTCATTTACAAAGAAGAGACTGGTACAAAATGTAGTCAGGGAAATATCAAAAAGTCAAATCACATAAAGTCTTAAAGGCTGAATCTTCGGTTTATATGACTTTTCTTTTGCTTTTGAAACATACCTCTTTATACCTAAGCCACATGGAAAGCTCCCTGTTCAACCCCTTGAGCCTCTACATAACTCTGGTTTCTTCATCTTTGGGCTTAGGCTGGTTGTATGGTCATGGTCAGAGTGTCCTTTTTTTTTTTTTTTTTTTTTTTAAATTGCAAAACTTTCTTTGCGTTCCTTATAATAGATGCTGACAATGCACTTTTGTCTGTCTTTGAATACTATGAAATATGCTTTCCCAAAGTGTAAGATACCTTTGTGACCACACCCAGTGTGCACTTCCTAGGCTATTACAATCTCCAAGAAAACATGACCGATTTCTCCAATTATATTCCAATTATACCTGTTATTATTATTCACAGTTAAACACAAAGAAGTACTTTTTTTTTTTTTTTTTTTTTTGTGGTATGCGGGCTTTCCTCTGTTGTGGCCTCTCCCGTTGCGGAGCACAGGCTCCGGACGCGCAGGCCCAGCGGCCATGGCCCACGGGCCCAGCCGCTCCGCGGCATGTGGGGTCCTCCCCGACCGGGGCGCGAACCCGGTTCCCCTGCATTGGGAGGCGGACGCGCAACCACTGCGCCACCAGGGAAGTCCAGAAGTACTTTTAAAAGACAGTTGTGAACAGGCATCCAAAATTTTGTCAGGCTCTCAGCCTTTATCACAAAAACTTCTATCAAATTGCTTCTCCCAATCCATTCTTTTTTTTTTAACTTTTTAAAATTAATTTTTATTGGAGTGTAGTTGATTTACAATGTGTGTTACTTTCTGCTGTACAGCAAAATGAATGAGTTATACATTTACATATATCCACTGTTTTTTAGATTCTATTCCCATATAGGTCATTACAGAGTATTGAGTAAAGTTACCTGTGCTATACACTAGGTTCTTATTAATTATCTATTTTATATATAGTATTGTGTATATGTCAATCCCAGTCTCCCAATTTATCTCTCCTGCCCCTTCCCCCTTGGTAACCATAAGTTTGTTTTCTACATCTGTGGCTCTATTTCTGTTTTGTTAATAGGTTCATTTGTACTATTTTTTTGGATTCTACATATAAGCAGTATCATATGTGTCTTTGTCTGACTTAACTTCACTCAGTATGACAAACTCTGGGTGCATCCATGTTGCTGCAAATGGCATTATTTTGTTCTTTTTTATGGCTGAGTAATAGTCCATTGTATATATGTACCACATCTTCTTTATCCATTCCTCCATCGATGGACATTGAGGTTGCTTCCATGTCCTGGCTATTGTAAATAGTGCTGCAATGAACATTGGGGTTCATGTATCTTTTCAAATTATGGTTTTCTCCAGTTATATGCCCAGGAGTGGGATTGCTGGATCATATGGTCCAATCCATTCTTTTTATATATATGTATTTATTTTTTTATTTATTTGGTTGCACCGGGTCTTAGTTGCAGCCGGCGGGCTCCTTAGTTGTGGTGTGTATGTGGGATCTAGTTCCCAGGCCCCCTGCATTGGGAGCACGGAGTCTTAACCATTGCACCACCAGGGAAGTCCCCTCGTCCAATCCATTCTTAACACAGCAAAAAAGAGATACGTTCCTAAAGTGCAATTAAAGTCTTGTCACTCCTATGCTTATACTCTTGAAAGCTTCCCATTGCAATTAAAAAAAAAATCACAACATGATTATGAATAATGAGGCCCTACATGATTCCCTCCCTGCCTATTTCTCCAGCCTCATCTTATGCCACTCCCCACTTCCCTCATTACATTTCAGCAACGTGGATCTTCCTTCAGTTTCTGGACCACACCCAACTCTCTTCCAGCTCTGGAATTTTGCACATGCTGTTTCCTTTGCCTAGAATACTCTTCCCCAGATTCCCTTCTCATGGCCAGTTTCTCTCTCATCTTTCAGGTCTCACTTAAATTTCATCTCCTCAGGGAGGAGTTCCCATCTCTCTAAGGGAGATCTTTCCTACCCCTCACCCTTGTTCTCCCTTAGGTCCTTATTTATTTCTTTCATAGCACTTACCATGGCTGCCAGTTATTTTATTTATATATTCACTTCTTGATTTTTGGTCTCTCTCCACCACTGCATTGTAAGCCTCCCAATTGTAGGATTCCCCAGTGCCTACAACTATGTCTGATATGTAGTAGGCCATAATGAAGGATTTAAATAATTTCATTTGATTTTATACCTAGTTCATATACTTTTGAATGAATGAATGAATAACCACATTATAACAAATCATAAAACTTAGAATAAAACTGACTTTTCAACAAAGATTTTCTTTAATACTGAAGTATTAAAAAGTCCAGTGAGGGAAAGGACATATAGGTACTGTAAAATTCTCATTATCTGAATTACTGGTTCAGTGTGACCCAATTACTCTAAACACATCTATAGCTGAACAAATGAAAAAGATTAAGAACAGTATCATCTCACAAAATGCATTTTTACTAAATATAATTTCATTTTTAATTGTTAATGACAAGTCTTCTTTTTGTATTTTATAAGATTAATCAAGACTTGGTATATGAAATTTCCCTGTGACTTTCTGGTATTTTATATATATGTATGTGTATATGAATATTTATATATTTATATGTATAGTCATATATATCTGAAGTAGATTGAGGCTACCAAAAATTTTCCTAGAAAAATAGAATTTATACAATAGTGAGCTGTTTGTGATGTCTGATATAACACCAAAGTTGAAAATATGAAACAGTGTGGGATTTTATCTCTTTATCATTCAGCATTATTCACATAATACAGTTAAATCAAAGCACTTGTATTACAATATCCTGGTGTTTTTTTCAAACAGAATATTTTTGTCTGTTGAAAAAAAAAAGGGGGTGGGGGGGCGTGGAATTCCCTGGCAGTCCAGTGGTTAGGACTCGGAGCTTTCACAGCCGTGGCCCGAATTTGATCCCTGGTCAGGGAACTAAGATCCCACAAGCCACACAGTGTGGCCACAAAAGAAAAAGATACTGTCTGTTGAAGTGTTCATACTTAAAATATACAAATTATTGCTGCAGTTGTCTTTTGAAGTGTTCATGCCTGAAACATTAAAACTATCATTGCAGTCTCATCTTTGGCTTTATTTATTATTTATTACTAGTAAGAAATGACCTGGTAATATAAATTTGAAATTTACTTGAGGGTTTCAGGATTATTTTCTTATAAATTTGGTAAATTCCTTTTACTTGTCCCTCTTGTTTTCAGTGTAAAAATTCATAGCTATGTTTTGTTGTTACCTGCTGTGTTTAATAGATGACTTATATGTCAGCATCTGTTTTCTGATTCTAATTTGGATATCTTTCTGACAAAAATAATGAATCAATAAATAGTATTACTGCTCAGCTATGAACTAGAATTAATAAATGCTCCTAAAAGTTACATAACTTATTCCAGATACTTTGACTCTCTAGGTCAATAGAGACTAGTTTATTAGCTTACAGGTTAATCTGAGTCATCAGTATCCTTCTTGAAAACTATAAAAATAAAAATATTAAAACATATCCCGGTTGAAGGTTAGAAACAAAAAGCTTCAATAAAGAGTAAAGTTTTCAAACAGTACCTATAGTTAGAACTAAAAAAATCTTTATCTTTTTATTCTGCACCTTTGCTTCTGTATCAGGTTGCCATGGAAATTTTTTCATTAACATTAGATTGATTTTTCCAGAGATGAAATTGCTTGCATCATCTCATCTCCTAATATTCCTAAAGCCTCCTAAGCCAACTTTAGTGGTTTAATCTCCAAGTTCCAGATTCCCAAGAATTTCTGCCACGCTGAGTATTCTTGAAACTCAAATATAACACATTGATGTGTTCAATGTTAATATCAAGGTTACTGCCATGTTTTCATTCTTGGTCCAAAAAAAGTGTTTTAAACATTTTAAGTCATCAAGGAAAAACTTTGAATTGTAAGCTGAAGAATTCCAAGGACGTTTACCTAATAAAAATAAAGAAACAAAATCAGATGCTTTTATAAAGGCTTATACGTAATATTCTAGGCTTTTTTGCTATAAAATATTAAAGTTCAAGTTAATGAACAAAGAAAACAGTATTTGATTTGAGTAATTGGACATTATACACCTCTACGTATATGTTAAAATTCATACCTGAGTCAGTTCTTAAAAGTAGAACTTCACCTTGTGTAGACTGCCAAAAATAAACATAATTTTGTCCTAAGTACTTGATTGCTTCATGCCTCTTGAGTGAAGATCCCAAGTGGTTTCCAAAAGTTATTCCTCAGGTTTTGAGGGAACATACCTTGTGTTACTTGTTTTTGAGCACCTAGATTTTTAGTAGATACTCAGTACATGTTTCTTACTAACATGTAATTTTAGTCTAAGATAAGATACAAAAGGCACCCAAGGAAGAAAAGATTGAAAATTCATGGCATTTGATGTGAAAAGGAACCCAATTTCACCATTGATAGATACAAAAAATACTATTATACATCCTTATGTATGATATTCTAATGTAGCTTAAATGTTTCTACTTTTTTTTTAGGAAGTAACTTTTTATTTTTCTCTATACAAGTACAATTTTTTAAAATTCTGCATCTTTTTTTTTCAAGCCCAAATTTTATTATAAGATTCAGTGAACATAACTCTTAAATTGCTAGCACAGTTTCTCTCTCTTGTACACACTGTTCTTACAGACTGACAGTGCTCTCCAGACCTCACTTGGAATAGCACTTAGTAGTTAAGTGATCATTTAAAGTTAGGGACGGTACCTAACTTTTGAGCCTTACTTTCTTTATTTGTCCAATGGAACCAATAATACTTACCCTGGCATTGTCAGAATTAAATGAAATCATTGAAGTGTCTGTCATTGCCTGGCAGATGCTGTATGTCTATTAAATAGTAGTTCGTTAATCACCCTCCAATGCCTAGGGAAATTCATAGGAATTCAATTTCTTTTCTTTCCTGCCTTTAGCAAGTCTGTGCATCACAGCCAGCTGGAGATCTGGTTTCTTTCAGTCCAGCCATGGTGTTTAGAGTCCTTAGGCTTAGCCTGGGAATGTTCATTGTTACTGGCTGGCCTTTGCTTCTACGCCTTTTCAGTAAACAGCATTCTATCCTGATGATCTCTCCATAGCAGTACATTAGTGATCATCTCCATTCTAAAATGTTTTTACTTTTAGAACATGTTCTTCAACTCATTTTTCCTCACTTGACAGTATGTCTTAGAAATTTTTCCGTATCACTGTAGAACTACCTCTTTTAACTGTTGTATTATCTTCCATATTATGAACGTTTTATTATTTACTCATTCCCTAGTTAATAGGCATTTAAGTTGTTTTGTATTTTTCATTCTAATGATCAGTGCTAGTGAATATCATTTTACATAATTCTTTGTGCACATATTTTATTATTTTTCCAAGCATGATAAAGAAGATGAGCTACTGTTTCAAAGAATATGCATATCTTAAGTTAATATTGATGCTCATATATATACCTCCTAAAAGGAGGTAAATGGTCCTTCTACCAGTAGTTTGACACTAGCTGTTACCCCATACTGTTGACCGAACTTGCTATTACCAGTCTTTTAAAAATGTTTACACATCTTAGGAGTGAAAAGTGATACTTTGTTATTGCTTTATTTTGCATTTTCTGATTACTACTAAGATGGAGCATCTTTTCTTAAGCTTACAGGGCTTTTGGCATTTCCTCTTCTCAGCCTATCCATATTTATGGTCCATTTTTCTTTTGGGCTTTATATCTTTTTTTAATTGATTTTTGGAAGGTACTTATACATTCCAGATACTAATGCTTTAGACTGTTATATATGTTGCAAATATTTTCCCCCTATCAATTGTCTTCTAAGTTTTTTGGTGATTCTTTTGCTGAACAGAAGTTTTAAATTTTGATGTAGTCAAAATTTAACAGTCTTTTTTTTTTTTTTTTTTTTTTTTTTTAATTTTTTTTTTTTTGGCGGTATGCGGGCCTCTCGCTGTTGTGGCCTCTCCGGTCGCGGAGCACAGGCTCTGGACGCGCAGGCTCAGCGGCCATGGCTCAC
>NC_041215.1:55529784-55536545 GCF_002837175.3 Physeter macrocephalus
CATCGGCAGGCGGACTCTCAACCACTGCGCCACCAGGGAAGCCCTAACAGTCTTTTTCATTATTGCATTTGCTTTTTGTATCTCCTTTAGAAGGCTTTCATAAATATAGTTCAAATAAACATATTCTTTTATATTGTCTTACTGCATTTATGTTTTAGCTTGATTTAGTTTTTGTTTTTGACTTAAGTCTTGAATCATCTGGAATGCATTTTTGTAAATTACATGAGCTATGAAAGTAACTCATTTTTTTCCCCAAGTGAGTATACAGTTGTCCCAATGCCATATATTGAACTGGCCATCCCTTTCCTACTGATTTAAAATACCACCTCATAAAAAAAAAATAAAATAAAATGCCACCTCTATCATCAACTAAATTTGCACATCTATGGGTTTATTTGTGGCCAGTCTCTTCTGTTATACTACTTGCCTATTCTTGTACCAGTAATACAACTTTTTAATATGTTTTACTATTTGATAGGGCAATTTTCCCTTTCTTGTTTTTGTATGTTAGTTTTATACTTAGCTACCTTCTAAATACCTTTGTCCTTGGTTCTAATAATTTTCCAGTTTGGGTTCTTTAGGAAAATGATCATGTTGACTTCAAGTACTGACAGTTTTATTTCTTTATTTCTATTAATCATACCTCATTTAATAGTTATATGTCTTACTAAATATTCAAGACCAAGCCAATTCCACATAAACACCTAAGAAGGGACACATTTTTATCAACTTCTCCAGAAGGTTTTATCTTTCTCTACCTATCCCTCTCCCAAATTTAGTCCTCCATTCACACAAGATGGATTGGAGTTTTCTTTCTTTCTTCCTTCCTTCCTTTTTTTTCTTTTCTTTTCTTTTTTTTTTAAATGAACAGTTCTTTAAGCTTGAGTTACTCCAACCAATATATGGGGCTAGGGGAATTAACAAGGTAGAGAAGCAACTTGAAAGTAGAATAGCCCATTATATTAATCTTTTCTGACCTGAAGTCGAATTTTTCTTTCTCCTTTATTTATTTGGGCATTTAATCACTTTGCCTTATAATCTTCAAAAGTCTATGTTTTGTCTCCCCATTTTAACTCCTTCCAATGAGACTATTTCTCCTGCCTTATATACTCACAGTTCCTTTCCTCCTCCCCTGATACCTGTACTGCATGTCCTTTAACTTCATATAAACCTGTATTCCAGCTTAGATTCTGTGTTCCATATTTCAGTCACACAAGTGCCATACCTCAGACTTCATTGCCCCTCTATCTTTTGCCCACCCCTCTTCAAAACCATAGTCCTATTTTATTTTTTTTATTACATTTTTTGAAATAATTTCAAACTTACCGAGAAGTTGCAATAGTGCAAAGAACTCTATTCGCACAAATTCAGCAATTAACATTTTGCCATATTTCCTTTATCATTCTCTCTTGCCCCACTCTATGTGAGTGTTTGTGTATATTTTTTAGAGTAGTTTGATATTAAATTGCAAAAACCATATAATCTGTTTTGGTTTTGTTTTTTCTGTGCCTATACTCAATAAGCCAGAGGTCCAGCTCTGTCCATATTGCTGTCTTGTCTGATAAGTCATGTTCTGGTGAATAAGTTCACCTTTTGGATTCTGCCATAAATTCATGATCATTGACCTGAAATTGGCTTTCACCGCTACCTATATATGAGTGACTGTTTTTAAATTTACAAATACAGGGATGTTTGGGGATATCATTTTCTTATGACGTTCTGTATGGAAATTTGATCAGATGATAATTGTGTGTGATTTCATTTGTCTGGAGTCATTGAGATTTCCTTTATGGCCAGCTATTGTTATTTATTTACCAAATATTTACATAAAGCTTACTATGGACCAGGAGCTAAGTACTTTACAAATCTTCACTTATTCAATTTGCTCAACACTGTGTGGTAGATATTAGTATTATCTTCATTTTGCAGATGAGAAAATTGAAGAACAGAGATGTAACTTACCCTAAGTCACACACCAAGAGGTAGAGTTGAAATTTTACTTTCAGCAGTCTGGGTCCAGAATTCGTGCTCTTAACCACAATTTTTAGGGTTTTCCCCCCAAGATTCTGCTCTTTTCCATCTTGTTCAACCTCACTTTTTAAGAGGCGGGTATTAAAAGTTATGCTTTCAACTTAATTTTCATGGAAACAGTCATTCTCTTTTTATATTTATATTTCATTTGTTTACAAAATATTTTATTAAATTCCTAAATGACACCAGCAAGTGTTATTGACTCAGACAGCTTTGGAAACAACACAACTGATATTCAAAAGCATATAATTCAGGTGGTAAGGGCAGAAGTAAGCTTTTGCCTGTTTTCAAGTGGAAATGCTGTTTTGATTAATTCAGTGATTTGTTTATGTGGAGGTCAGTTAAGAGACTTTCCTCTGTAGTTCAAATCAGAATATGTTCTTCAAGTAAGTAAAGGCAAAATCACTGAAAAGTTATTTTCCATCTGACAGATGTCATTATCAGAAAATAAATACATAGGAATGAAATTGCATTTGTAAATTAAGATACTTGTAGACCAGCAATGCTTATGTTAGAAATGTCATGGATCTATGATACCAAAGCTGTTTTTAGCTTTATGTGCATAGAGATTCATCCTATGCTAGGAAGACTGACATGTTTTTTAAAGCTGTATTTCTGATACTCCCTAGCATGAGTTCTCCACTTCAATCTGGTCAGGCCCTTCCCCCATCCCACGGGTATCTAATCTCAGTAAACATATATAAGATTGAGTTGAAAACATTGACGTCATCTTTATAAAGTATTTCTTGCTTTTCTAGCTTATGTAGAAACGATAGCATTGGAATGACCAGGAGAACATCTAGCTCAGAGGAGGTTCTTCGGAGTTTTCCAAACGTTGGACACAAATTTACATTTTTAAATTATATTAAGTATTTTAACACAGTCATAAAAATAACATGCCCACTCACATGTGTTATACCAAATTGTAACACATGAACACATCATGAAACAAAAATAAACTGTGCTGCTAGTTTATATTTTTATGAACTGCTGACTAAAGCCTTGCCACCAATTTCCCTGTAGATATTTGAACTTCTTATGAGTATGCATTTTTATTTTTAAGTTTTTGTTGGCCTTTTTTAAAAACTTGAATCCATTGTTATATCTCCAAATCAAATTATGCAAGCAAGAGAGTAGCTGCAGCATATGTATGCTCCATTAAATAAATACAAATACAACATAGAGGAGTCTTCCTGCCATGTATCCTTATCACTCCTTAACAATTCTGCAATGGCAAATTAATGTGATAATATTGTATTAAAGAAAGTCTTCTTGCTTAATTTAAGTTTTTGGTAGTTCTTACCCATATTTTGTATTCATGACCAGAGACATGAGTAATGATTAGATATAGTCATTCAACTTTGGAAACAGGATTTTCTTTACTTCCCTTCAAGCTTCTAGACCATTTTGATTGCAGCGATTTTAATATTGCCAAAGCCAAATTTGCTATTTTTCAAAAAAGTTGCCATTTACAATAGCTTTTATGTGGTAATCAGAATTGTCTCAATATTATAAAACCAAAACAAAGTACAGAAATAAATTTGTTGATGAAGATTACTTAAATTGCAACTGTCACCTATATCCCTTGGTTTCATACGTTTTATTAATCAAAATAGCCCATTATTCTTATTGATGGATTTTAATAAGTAATATTATAATTTGGTCTTCCAAAATGAATTATTACCAACAAATCACTTTTTCTGCTTTTTATAATAGAAGTTCCATTTAGATTTTATTAGACAAAAGAGATCTACAACTAAAATAATTTGAAAACTACTTATCTAGTTCAGTCCATTAATCTTAACAAATTGAAAATTTAAAGCTCAGGTTACATATCTTGCTCAAAATTATAAGCTGGAAAATTGTAGATATCAAACTCTGTTAGTTCATTGTTCTTTCTATTATGTGTTATCTCATCTCTGAGTTCCTATAGTACCTTTAGTTTATGCCATGCCATTTAGCATTTAATGCCATGGTTTGTATACAGGCATTCATTTATTTATTCAACAAGTAATTTTCTGTGTGCCAGATACTGTTTTCGACACTGGAAATAGTCTCTGAATCCAAAAGTTGAGCTGAAAATAAAATAAGAAGAGTAGATTCTATTCAGCCTTCATTTGATTTTGGTTAAATAAATACACACCTACAATTAATCACCTTGTGTATCACTGATTGGTTTTAACATATCATTAAGAACTTTTCTATTTGTGATTATATTTTAGGGGAGTAAAAAAAAAGTTCTCTAGGTGAGAAAAACAAATAATTCAACTCAAAGCACACTGTTTTCATACCCAGTACCTGATAATGTAATTACATAAAACAGAATATGGTAAGGGCTGTTACATGCATGTAAGCAATACTGTAGAATGAGATAGTAACTCTAAGCAGGAGACTGGAAGAGGCTTCATGGAGGAGTTGACCCTGGAATTTAGTTAAAGGACAGAAGGTTGCTTTAAGAAAGTGAGAGGAAATCTTTCTATGCCCAGGGAACAACATGTGCATAGGCATAGAGTTGTGAACAGTTGCGGCATTTCCAAGAAAGATTAATGCATTAGAATACTAGGATGTCTTGAGAGAAGTGGTGAATAAGCATTTTTAGGCATCATTATATGATTGAACAAAGGAAGTAATGAAATGTGAGGACTTTTTATATTGTACACCAGGTATTCCTCTTGTGTCTACCTGTTTCTATTCCTAAGTTCTTTAAGAACACTGATGGTATTTTGTACTTGCCCATTTATGGTGACAAGTGCAGTGCCATACATGGCAAGGGCTCTGTATATCCTTACTGATTAATTACACTCATCATTCACTCAACAAATATTTTTGACTCCAGCATGTGTAAGATTCTATACTTTGTGCTATGAGAAGTGAAAAAAGTTGCGATACAAAGCCAGCCTTCAAGAAGCTATTGAGCCCAAAGCACAAATTAGTCTGGGATAAACCATAATGGGAAAGAATATTTAAAAAGAATGTCTATATGTATAAAACTGAGTCACTTTGCTGTACAGCAGAGATTGGCACTACACTGTAAATCAACTATACTTCAATTTTAAAAAGTGTTTTTAATTAGCAAGGGTTTTTGTCTGTTATGGTGACTAATATATCCATATGTTCACAGAGCTTATGTTCTTATCAGAGGAGACAGACAATAATAGGTTAAATAGTAAAATACAGTATGTTAGATAGTGATAAATACTAAGAAGAAAAGTAAAGTAGGAAAAGAGGGAAATTAATTATCATACAGGAAAAGGGAAGGTAAAATTATTTAATTTCTCTTGCCTCAGTTTCCTCAACTCTAGAAAAGAAAAAGTAGTAGTACTTACTTACAGGGCTGTGACAAGGCTAAGTGAGTTAATATGTGTATGTATAAAGTCCCAGAAGATGGTAGGATGTCAGCCAGTATTATTTATACATTTGGCCAGAATAACTTTAGCACAACAGTCATCTTATTTTCATCACTTATGGACTTCTTTTATTTTAAGACATACTTTTATTAAAGGATATACTTCCAAACAGTTTTGAACTACTTTATCTATAGAGAAAGGCTCCCTCATCCATATCTTGTTTGTTTTAGCTTCTGCTTCTGATGCAGTCACATCTAATATCACTTTCTTACTGAAGTGAATTATCATTCTTTCATAGTATTCTACAGAACAATATTTGCTTATCTGGATGTCAGGGCATCATTTTCTATTTAAGACATCGGGCAGGCATCCAGATCTTCCTGTGGAAAATATTCATTAATGCCTCATCACTTATGACATCTCAAGGTTAACAGGTCTAACAAAATGAGGCCTTTATGCTTGCTTACCAGCTAAAAATGAGTACCATATTGGGATTATTATTGCCAGATAAATATAAAATCTTCAATATTAATCTTTTGGAACTAAGATCATTTGCATGGATTAGGTAAGGTTTCAGGTCTCCTACTAACCTTTCTTTGCCTGTGTAACCTCTGCACATCCTTAGATGTATCCTGCTTCCCCCTTTCTCTATCCCTGAAAACTGGACTAGCTCTTTCTTTGTGTTCATTTAGCACTCCGTACTTAGCCCTAGCACAGCTGGTGTCACTCAGTGTTGTAATTAATTACCTGTTTACCTGACTGCCCAACTCCCTACCCTCCACCTCTCAGACAGTAAGCTCCTTGAGCTAGGGGAACGATGTTCTCTTTATGTCTGAGCCCCGAGTATCTGTTACAGTGCTTCACATGTATTTGATTCCCAATAAACTTAAAACATTAAATATAATGCCAGGAGTACCTTTAGTATATCAGGATTATAGAAACGTAGTTATTTAACCTTGGTCCCACATCCCTTAGTTGTTTCTTTGTCTCTCTTGGCAGCTTTCTGAGGAATAGCATTGCTCAAGCATGCTGCTACACCCTGTCCTACACAGTCCCCTGTCCGGCTTTGGCCCAAAATCAAAAAGAAACAGAAAAAGTAGGCCGGATATCTGCAAAGACCTCAAAGGTAGAGGAGCACCCTGTGGAGTACTATGGTCCAGGATGTTATCCCTACTCTTCCAATTTTAAAAAATTGACTTCGCCATTCCTCTCAAGGGTGATGGGCCTCTAGGGTCTGACACAGACCATATATATATATATATATATATATATATATATATATATATATATATTTTAACATCTTTATTGGAGTATACTTGCTTTACAATGGTGTGTTAGTTTCTGCTGTATAACAAAGTGAATCAGCTATACATATATCCCCAT
>NC_041215.1:55536824-55537138 GCF_002837175.3 Physeter macrocephalus
AGCACTGAGCTGATCTCCCTGTGCTATGCAACTGCTTCCCACTAGCTATCTGTTTTACATTTGGTAGTGTATATATGTCCATGCCACTCTCTCACTTCATCCCAGCTTGCCCTTCCCCCTCCCCGTGTCCTCAAGTCCATTCTCTACGTCTGCGTCTTTATTCCTGTCCTGTCCCTATGTTCTTCAGAACCTGTTTTTTTTTTTTATGTGTTAGCATAAGATATTTGTTTTTCTCTTTCTGACTTACTTCACTCTGTATGATAGTCTCTAGGTCCATCCACCTCACTACAAATAACTCAATTTCGTTTCTTTTT